>NW_027454633.1:0-68085 GCF_040206685.1 Ascaphus truei | reverse complement strand
TACAGGCATACCCCGCATTAACGTACGCAATGGGACCGGAGCATGTATGTAAAGCGAAAATGTACTTAAAGTGAAGCACTACCTTTTCCCCACTTATTGATGCATGTACTGTACTGTAATCATCATATACGTGCATAACTGATGTAAATAACGCATTTGTAACAGGCTCTATAGTCTCCCCGCTTGCGCACAGCTTCGGTACAGGTAGGGAGCCGGTATTGCTGTTCAGGACGTGCTGACAGGCGCATGCGTGAGCTGCCGTTTGCCTATTGGGCGATATGTACTTACTCGCGAGTGTACTTAAAGTGAGTGTACTTAAAGCGGGGTATGCCTGTATAGCACTTGGGACTCTAGTGATAACGAGTCTCAGCGAAATTTATGAAGTTTGTCGGTGCGAACTCTAGTGGCGCAAGGTGAAACTGCATGTTTTTGCACAAACTTTTTATAACAAACTCTTTGCACAAACCTCCACGGATTTGCAAAGAAATAGTAATGTGCGTGAGAATTTGCAGACTGAACACGCTCGTCCATCTCTAATAACGTCGAAGCCATACTTTCTCACGTCTACCCTTAGGGACACCAGAGAGACCAGGTTTTTGTGACTAACCAAAGTATGCAATATACAAAGCGCTGTGTCAGGGCCCTGGAGTCCAAACCAAGGGGGAAATGCAGGCAACCATAGAAAGCTTTATAAAGAAAACACTGCTGTACTGTATTAACGGATCGACATTAAGATCAACACACAATACACACCTAAACGCAAATCAAAAAAGTGTGCAACACACACACCGACCCACTAAAGCGATAGTGAGACATATTAAAAGTCATAAGTGACCCGGCGGTAGCAAGCCTTAGGCTACGTTTATAGTGCCGGCGATCCGACTGTCAGGTGACGGTCGCTGGAAAATCAAATAGAGATGACTTCCAGCGATCGCGACCAATCCGTCGCGCTTACTATAAGCGCACACGATGGCGGCAATATATTTGTTTTGCCGCGACGTCGCCAGCACTATAAGCGCAGCCTTAGGCCTCTCCATGTTGATCAATGTAAATCCATTGGAGTGTCCATACTCTGTGTGCGCGCTCGCGCGTCTGTAGGCGCGATTCATGCAGAGACAAAAATTGTCTGTTGCGCGATGGGCCGGTCACGTGCTTGGTTCAGCCAATGAGAGCGAACTGCGCACGTGACATCACGGGCACACCCCGAGCAAGCCGCCCATCGCGCTACACTGCAGGCCAGGAATCGCCCGTGCTGCAAGCGAGCGCCATGGCGCTCCGTCCTCATGGACAAGGCATAAGGCCTCGTCCCCACTGCTAGCACGTACAAAATACGGCTCTATGGGGCCGGCCCCAGTCAGTGCATGCGCGCATATGATCAAGCGCGAGTGGCGACTACATTTTGAGAAGTCAAGAAATTTGACTTATGGTGCGGCCGAGCGATGGCCACGTCACGGTGGCGGTTCAGCCAATGAGGGCGAAGCAGACACATGAGATCATGGCTGCGCCCCCGCCGCCTCAGATTGCTCGGCTGAAGGCCACGAGCGCCACCAGGCACTCCGTTGCTCGCGCACGCTCACTGGCGCTGTAGCTTTAAGCTTAAAACCACGGGAAACTCTTTTTGAAGTTGAGGTAATAATATAGGGACATTGTGATATGATAATATAATATTGTTGCTTATGCATTCCTGTGCTTGGATTGTTTTCAGGCATAAATCCCTGCACTATTAACATTATAATGTAACATTATAATAACAGTAGTTGAGGCACAAGGGGACGTAAAGTGACTTTACCCAGGACGTAGGCAGCAGACACTGGGTTTTTAACGGTGATCACCCACTTCAAAAGGTTGTGACATTACCACTACTGCTCCTGGCGATTGCGTTTCACTCCCCCTCAATATTTGGGTGCCACGGCCCGTGCCTCGTTTTAGCGCTGGCCTTCCTCTGAGTTTCAGTTTCGATAATAAAAAAAAAAAATCATTAAAATAATGCCAACTGATACGGGTTACTTTAAATGTCCAAAAGTAACTGCATTATTGCCCAATGCTTCATTAATGGTTCCTAAAATCTGGTCTGCTTGGGTTAGATTAAAGGCAACTGTTCTACAATAAAACCCAAATCATATGGGAAGCTCATTACCAACACTACAGCAGTAATGTTCCAGCATATAATAGAGGGTTATCCTACGCCCTATACTTGGCGTGGGCCTCTCGTGAAGCAATGTGTTCCAGAGCAATGACGCAGTATTAATGGCAAAGAAACAACTGGAAAAAGCAATAAGATCATGGCATACATAATCTATAAATAAAAAGATGTCCTTAGAATTCCAGATGAGATTTAACCAAGACATTGTCAGGCAAATAAGGGGCCCCAAATTGACGAAGCCATCTTCATGGTGAAACGCGTAGGAGGAGGAGCATAGGGTTTTTGCTCTCATTCAGTGCAGTGGAGCAAGCAACATCATACAGTGGGCTCCAGCCAGTAGCACCTGTTTCAAGTTTGTTTGCCTTTCATCGGCAACCACCAGGAGGAGAGCTGACGGACGCAGTCCAGAGACTACCGGGAAGGGTCTGTGCGTCACGGCCGGAAGTGACATCAGACCCGGACACCCGGAGGGCTGCGTGGTATCGTGTGTCAACGTGCATCTGTGCAGCGTGTACTGGAGCAAATTTCGAGATTGAAGAAAGTCATCGGACCCCCACGGACCAGCAGCGATTAAAGGGTGAGCATATCGAGCATTGCTTCAACCCTGGGGTACCCCTCTATATCATAATCTGCCCGGGCAGCGCACAGTTTACAGGACTCTGACTGTACACCGGGATTCTCCCGTTTTTAACCCCTTGGAGACCCATTGAGTGCAATTGCACAACAGCTTCATCTGCACAGTTTTTAAACTTTATTGTCTATATATTGATCATCATGTTTTTGTTGTCCTAGAGGGTGATCCCTGGGACAGGATTTTTAATAAAAGTGTCTAGTTTTACCACTACCCAATTTTGACTGCGCTTCTCACTTTTTTTCTTTTTGCTGTAACATACTCTACGCTTGGATTTACCTGGAAAACGCTAAAGCCCTCCTGGTCTTATCTAGCACTTAAAAAGGTCGCAATGCAGGTCGAGTGCCCTACCATATTTCCTCTATTCCCGTGGTCACTGAAAGATCGCAACCAAAGGGTTAAACATTAAAGTATAGAGTATAGGCAGCACTCTAAAAATAAACACATCTATGCAAAAGCGCAATGGTGGTACAAGTGGAACATGCGAGGGACCCTAAAACCCTTGAAAATATCCACACGAAAACACACTCAAGTTCCCAGCACTGAAAGGTAAATGATGAGTCTCAAATGGATATGCCAAAAAAACTTTACTTAATTACAAAATCATAACAAAAAACACTAATGAATGAACAATGTAGTGTGTGTGTGTGTGTATATATACACACACACACACACACACACACACACACACACACACACACACACACACACACACACACACACACACACACACACACACACACACACACACACACACAGATAAAACCGAGTAGTGTGTGAACAAAATATGAACACAAATGATTCCAAAACAAAGTACAGTGCACACAAGGGAAATACTACACAAAAGAACAGATGACCAAAAAAGGGGGAGGGAGGAAATCTGAATTTGCAGCTATACGGTTCTTTGGTTCCTGCATCACATACCATTAGCCCTGCTGGGGAATATTTAGTATTGAGGACGCTTATACTTGGAGCTTTCCAGCGTTTTGAACTTTTGCTTGTACTTAGCTTTTTTTTTTTTTGCACAAGTTTCGGAGCTCTGTGGGAAAGGGGGAAGGGATGATACTCCCGCATCAGCCTAAGTACCATATTTGCCCGAATATAGTGCGACCTGGTACTTACAGTATAAGGCCGCGCTTATAGTGCTGGCGACGACGGCAGAAGACGTCACCAGCGAAAGTTATAATTTGATTTGAAGCGACGTCCCTGATTGGTTTAGAGACAGTCACATGTGGCGACTGTCTCTAAAAAATCAAATAGACCCGGCGACAAAATGTTTGGTTGCAATGTCGCTCCGTTGCGCTTACTATAAGCACTTGCGAGGTCGTCAATGTATTTGTTTCGGATCGACGTCGCGTCACCGCCGCGGGCACTATAAGCGCAGCCTTAATATATTGATTGATATGTTAACACTGGAGGTGCAATAGGAACAATATAATAATGATAAACAGAACAAGAAAAGTTTCCCTGTTGAACGCACTCACTGTACGAGTGCATTCAACAGGGAAGCTTTTCTTGTTTTGTTTATCACTGCTAGAGGACATACCTGTTTCTTGGGCTATTACATAGGCCAGCCATTGTGCAACTGCTTTCCCATCATTGGGACTACAGTACACATTTTACATCTTTTCTTTGCCAACAAGGGAGGACCTAACTAAGGACTCGTCCATAGTGAATGCGTGTGCAACGTCACGCTCGCCTGTTCTGTCCTGCAGGCAGAAGCGACAGGGAGGCGTGGCTGTGATGTCACAGAGCTGGTTCACACTCATTGGGCGAACTGCTCACGAGAACCAGCATCGCACAGCAAATTCAATAAAGGTTGTCGCGCGAAGCGCCGGTCGCTCTTGTGCACGCGCTCACACTATACACACTTATAATGGCGCCCTAGTGTTTGTTTTCGGCGCAAGCGACGTCACTCACGTCGTCTCCGCACAATGTACGCAGCCTAAGGCTACGGCCCCTGTAACTCAGCTGCAACGCGCGCCCGCGAGATTGGCGGCGCGTGCAGCCGATTACCTGGTCTGCAGGGAGCTGCAGTAAGAGACCGGGGGGGCGTGGCGGAGGAGTGACGGGGGCGTGGCCATGACGTCACCCGGCAGGTTCGCCCTCATTGGCTGAACCGCCGGGGGGCGTGCCGTATCGCTCGACGCTAGGTCCTGCTCTCAATTCTATTGAGAGCAGGAGTAGCTCTCGCTCGAGCGCTGCGGCCCCCGCTCGCAGCGGGCCCGGCGCCATTGCGGGGAGGGCTCTCGTGCGCGCAGCGTCCGCCACAGCGGACGCTGTAGTAGGCAGCGGGGGCAAGGCCTAAGGGTCTTAAGGGAAGTACCACAGACCTTTCGGTGGTAACAGATTTTCATTGTGTTCTTTTCCTTCTCATTTCCCCCCCCCCCTTTGGTCATCTGTTCTTGTGTGTAGTATTTCCCTTTTGCGCACGGTGTTTTGGATTTGTGTTCACACACTGTGCTCTGTTCTCTCTCTATCCGTGTGTTCTTGCATGTATATATACATACAGTGTCTAAACTGTTCATTCATTCGTGTTTTTTGTTATGATTTTGTAATATGGGTAAAGTTTTTTTTGGCATATCCATTTGACACTTACTCATCATTTATGAGTGCTGGGAACATTTTTTTTCTTCAAAGGGTTAAACATCACCCTCAATAGCAAATCAAAGCTTTGCTGTCAAAGTACTCGGATTCCTTCAGTCACAGGGCCAGCAATAAACTTCAGTGTTTCTGCAAGCAGGTTAGGGGTTAAATGAGTTATTTATAAAAATGTTTTACCAGGAAGTAATACATTGAGTTACCTCTCCTTTTCAAGTACTGTATGTCTTGGGCATAGTTACAAAAATTACACATGCAGTGTTGCATGGTTTCACTATGTAAAAAAAAATGTTTTAATGAATTTTTCTGCATACTTTCAATACATTAAAATGTGGATGCAATTGTGTAAAACAAAAAACAAGAAGCCAATAATAGCTTAATATTAACGCTTTGCTGTTCTGTGCAGTGTTTTTCTTTTACTACAGTAAATGCTTTAATCAGAACTGCTGGACACAACAATCGTGTAACGCGTTTTATTATTAACAAAAAAAACAACTAGGTGTAAAAGCAGTAAAATCTGAATTCCTATGATAAAAAAAATAATACTTGGACAGTACACATGCAGTACACATGCAGTAACATTTAGCCAAACCATTGCTAACATGGCGATGCACTCCTGCCCCATCCCAGATGTCACCACATAAACCTGCAGTGTCCTATGCTGGGAATGAGAGATGAATTGTATGAACGGATGTGTAAGGCTGGTGAGATAGGGCCAGTGGGTAATCCAACCACGGGGCCCTGCAGAGAGCTGTCACTCCAGGAAGCAGACACTCTTCACCATTGCATATTACTGCCTACCCGGCCCAGAGTCCGGGCTCTTTCACCCTAATCACGGACTTCTGAGCACGGCTCTTCATGCACAAGGCGCTCTTTACCCAATTCTCTGCCCGTGTGTTGCTTGCCACCCTGGCAGCGCGTGGGGTAACCCTGCTCAGTGCCCCGCCGGCTCTGCCCGTGGTTACCTCGTTGCACGGCCGCGGATCAGCAGCCTGCCCGCTCCTTCCTGCCCTTGCGCCCTGCATGATGATGCCGCCGCCGCCGCTGCAGACGCCCCGTTCTATGCCACCAAACCAGCGCCTGGTGGTGAGGGCAGGCGTAGTGACGTCACTGATAGCCAGCACGCCAGCCCTAGTCACAGTAATGCAGCACGGAGGGGGCTGGGGCAGCAGTCTCCCTAGCTGAGGTGCGCGTGTTCTGTGCGCTGAGGTGCGCGTGTTCTGTGCGCTGAGGTGCGCGTGTTCTGTGCGTTCTTTTAACAATGTTACTCTTTCTGTTATTAAAGCAGAAATCATGTTGAAGGAAACACGGATATCAGTCTCCAAGGACAGAACATGAGTGACATGTAGGTGTTCTGGACCGAAAGTGGCCTTTTCATTTTCATCAAGAAGATCTGATTGTATTCTACAAACCTTCCCAATTCAATATGCTGTGAAGGTGCTTTTGAGTACTGGACAAGATTGTAGTCACATTAGATTGGAGCTGATCTCATCTCCAGCCAGGGAAAGGGGAATAATTTAACAGCATAGTACTGTGTATAATTACAGGCTGTCCTCGGTTATCCAATGGAATCCGTTCTGGAAGTAGCGTTGGATAGTGAAACCGTTGCAAGGGCTGTTCTATAGAGGGCACGCTTGCTACGTGATTGAGTGTGTGTGTTGTGTCTGTGTGTGTTGTGTAGGTTGTGATATGAGTATGTGTTCTGTGTGTGTTGTGATCATGTGTGCTGTGTCTGTGTTGTGATTGAATGCAGCAGTGCGTAAACGGGGGGGGGGGGGGGCGCAAGATTATCTATGGGGGCGCGTGCAGCGAAACCTGGTGTGCGTGGGCCGGCAGATGCTGTGCATGGAAGGGCCAAGAAGATGTGCACGGACGGGCAGCCGAAGATGTGCGCGGGCGAACAGGATAGTGCCGGTGGCGGCCACGTGATTGTGTGTGCGCACGCGCGAGGGCTTCGGAGGTACGGGGAGGAGCACGCCCCAGCGCTGTGATGTCAAACGCCCCTCCTTCCGGTGTCTGCCCTGCAATAGCGCTGGGTTCCTGCTCTCCGCTGGCAAACTGTTTCGCTGCGATCCTCTGCAACTTCCTCTGCAAGTGAAAGGGTAGGCTGCCACTATCAATCATACTATGAATATACAGAAATAATTAAAAATAACACAACATTGAAAACGGAAATAAATAAATAATACATAATACTGTAGGTAGGAGTGTGGATGACACTGGGGAAAGCAAGCTAAAGAGCAGGGAGAATAAAAAGGCAAATGGGAGAAGGAAAAAAGGGAGGGAAGGGAAAAAAATGGAGAGAGGAAAGGGAGGTAGCAAAGAAGTGGATGAATGCCCACCCTAAAGGATTGCCTTTGTGCACGTACGCTCTCCCAAGCTTGGCGCTTGGGGAGACAAACAAAATTGTCTTTGTAGCACGCTCAGCAGCAGTCAATGCACACAGCCACACAC
Source organism: Ascaphus truei (assembly GCF_040206685.1). NCBI lineage: Eukaryota > Metazoa > Chordata > Amphibia > Anura > Ascaphidae > Ascaphus > Ascaphus truei. The sequence continues at coordinate 60,256 of NW_027454633.1, read as the reverse complement.
ACACAGCTACACACAAAAATAGCCCTGATCCACTCCCCCCCCCCCCCCCACTCGTGCTTGCAAAATTATGTGACTCATGCTTTGAGATGTCACCGCTCTCAGCGGCAACATGGACGCAGCCTAATTTTGCAAGCGTGAGCTGTTGAAATATATAAGTATTTAGACATATTTGTATTTACATTGTATACCGTTTAATAAAGGGTTTTTTTTTCCATACGATTTTTATTACATCAGGCAGGGGGGCCCCGAGAAAGGTCATGGATGAAAAGGGGGGCTCGGCATAAAAAGTTTGCTCACCCCTGGATATGCCATTCGTTGTATAGTGAAACGTTGAAGAGCGGGGACTAACTGTAATGGTATGATAATGCACTACAGTATTCATTTATATAGCACTCTATATACAGCTTCCAGGCACTAGTCCCCTGCCTGTGTAAGGCCGCGCGTATAGTGACCGCGACGGCGACACGTGACGTCACCCGTCGCCGCTAGCGAAAGTTGTATTTCGCTTTGCGGCGGCGGCGCGGGCGACCAGGCCACTGATTGGTTCAGGAGCTGTCACACGAGGCGACAGCCCCTGAAAAATCAAATCTTCCGGCTGCAAAAAATCGCGTCGCCCCGTCACGCTTACTATAAGCGCACGCGACGGCGACAATGCATGTTTTCGGGCGACGTCGCGTCGCCACCACCGGCACTATAAGCGCGGGCCTAAAGCTCACCGTTTAATTATTGCACCACTATACAATATGCTGTGAAACTACTTTCCTGCACTGGGGAAGAGAGCAGCTCCATTTAAACAATAGGGACTAAAATAGTTTCTTGCACAAAGAAGCGGCTCCACAGCATGTTACATTAGGGCCTTGGAGCTTAAGGACAAAGCAGACAAAGTGACTATCCCACAGTTACAAGGAGCTTGTACTGCTTCAAATCCTGTTTAGCCACTTCACAGTTCTAAATGCTTTAAAAGAAATTCTATTCTTCAGCAACCAAGCACCAAACCACAGCTTTTATCAAATGCACTACCACCACTGTCCATAGTTTGTTACCAATCATAATGCTCCTTAACCATTGTAAGATCTAATAGGACATAGCCTTCAACTGAAGCGGAACGCAGGGAAGCAGCTTCATGAGGACAGATTTCGGGCTGACAACAAAGTGAGGGCTGCCGATGCTGATAACTATATCAGACATGTCAATGCCCATTGATTTTCTCCATATCACTGATTCTGAGTTCGTCACTGATTTTTAGCATGAGGGGTTTCATAGACTTCAATATAGTCTGATGAAAGTCAGTCTGGAATAAGTTGGACACTGAACCGAGCCTTCTCCACAATATCTAAGGCCGTGCCTATAATGCCGTCGACCGCGACTCGACGTGTGACGTCGCCACCGGCGGAAGTTATGTTTCGCCGGGCAGCAGCGTTGCGGGATTCCGGCAATTTGATTTGTTCAAGGGCCGTCACGTGACGCAACAGCCCTTGAAAAATCAAAATTTGCCGGCTTCCAGTTTTTGCGACGGCGACATCACTCCGTTACTTTGTCGCGCGCACTATTTTACGTTGGGAAAAAAAAAAGGCATGCATTTATTTGCAGAAAGATCACAACAGTTCAGAGAATGATTCCCTATGTCAGGTGCAGTGAGCAAGTATAGTGCTCCCCACTCTCTTAAATAGTATGGAGGCTGCAAGACCACCACTTAAATTTCCCACCACGCAAATCATGACATTACCGTAAAGCAGGGGTGCGCAAGGTTTTTTTGGGCCGAAGAAGTCTTCCAGCGATCGCGTCGACCCCATTATGGGCACCCGCGATGGACTGCATGTACTTGCTAAGGCACTGCGCAAAATCGCAGTCGCCAGTACTATAAACGCAGCCTTAGGCTGCGCTTATAATGCCGGCGACGTTGCGGCAAAACATGTATTGCCGCCATTGTGTGCGCTTATAGTAAGCGCAATGCGACGTGGCGGCGCGAAATTTGGTGCTGGTCAAATTTGATTTTTCAGAGGCTGTCGCCACGTGACTGCCTCTGAATCTATATATATATATATATATATATTTCAACCATTATCACCTACAGTACAGTAGCATACAGTGCTCCCACTGCAGCAAGGGATTCTGGGAAATGACATGCAATGTTTACTCGCTCATCCCACAACGTGGCGGTATCAAATATAGCGTTTTCCCAGTTATTATATCCCTGCAGGATGTAGGATAATCCCAGCCAAACCCACATACTTACTACATTCCCGTTATGTCACATGTATTATTTCCTGTGAAGGAAGCGCTATGTATATTCCCATTATGGTCACAAATTGGACGATACTGTATTTCCATTATGTCTCCTATTATTTTCCCATGATATCTCATAGAATACTGTCATCCAAAACCACATCATTATTGAATGATTGAAAATGATGCCTCCGTTTTATGTCAAGATTGTCTTGACACTTAGACCCCCAAGATTTCAATAGCGCCTCACTTAAAAGATGACATTATTTTTGATTCAAATTAACTTTTATGGTGCAGAAGCCGCATGGTGCCTGTGCCTACAGTGTATGTATTTGTCAGTGTGTCTCTATCTGCATTTCTGTCTCTTGCTGGCCGCCAGCCTGTGTGATGATGTCAGCCTGTCTGTGATGTAAGAGAGACATTGTGATATCATCACATACTGTAGGCAGGATGGCAGGTGTAAAGCTTCTAAAAGAGAGAGGGAGGGAGAGAGGTAGAGGAGAGAGAGGGAGAAAGAGGGAGAGAGAGAGCAAGCAGCTCCTCCCTCCCATGCAAATGACTGGAGGCAGAGGAGTAGAGGGACAGAAGCCTGTGCTGCTTGTAATGGGACAGGATTTGGGGTGCTGTTTCATGCTCTATCTCCCTCCCTCCCACTGTCTCAGGTGCAGAAAGTTTTCAAGGGAGAGAGGAAAGGAAGAGGAAAATGGAAGCTGAGGAGAGCTGGTCCTGTCCCTCTTGTTGGTAAAGAGGGGGCATCCAGAAAGAGGTAAGGAGATAGTTTTATTTTAATTCAAGAAGGAGTGCCTGGTGGCGAAGCTGGTGTGCTCTGTCACACTACAGACCCCTCCCTGTGTGTGTGTGTGTGCGTGCGTGCGTCTGCAGGGGGTATCTGTCCCATCCATAGATATCAAGGGTACTGCAGCTGCTGCTGCTGTTCAAACTTTTGCTTTAGGCCCATTCCTTTGATGTTAATAAGCGTTTCTAGTACAATCTTTTTCGCTCTGTTCACCCACATCTTTACATTACCTCGTGTGTGTGTGTGTGTGTGTGTGTGTGTATGTGTATGTGTGTGTACGTGTGTATAGCATGTGTTTGAAACACTATACTGTATCTGCATAGAAAAAAAGCCTTCTTTTAGTAATGTACAGTTCAAATACTGTATGAACATGACCCCATCTCATCTCATCCCCCTGACTCTGGATACAAAACATTCATGTATTCGTTTGCAACTTTTCATACAATTTGCTTGCACCATTTCAGAGAAATTAAATATTTAAAATGGAAATAAATTGGTAACTGCAGTAACAAACAACACTGTACATGCTAATAGTACATCCATGTAAGCAGTACATACATGCTCAGGAGTTGTTTTTTTGGATCGGTATATACTTGTCATTATCCACTTCAACCATTTTAATTCCCCCCTTTTAAATTATTGTACTGGTTGATGTGTATGTATATATATATATATATATATATATATATATATATATATATATATATATATATATAGATATATATCTATATATCTATATATATATATATATATATATATATATTTCAACCATTATCACCTACAGTACAGTAGCATACAGTGCTCCCACTGCAGCAAGGGATTCTGGGAAATGACATGCAATGTTTACTCGCTCATCCCACAACGTGGCGGTATCAAATATAGCGTTTTCCCAGTTATTATATCCCTGCAGGATGTAGGATAATCCCAGCCAAACCCACATACTTACTACATTCCCGTTATGTCACATGTATTATTTCCTGTGAAGGAAGCGCTATGTATATTCCCATTATGGTCACAAATTGGACGATACTGTATTTCCATTATGTCTCCTATTATTTTCCCATGATATCTCATAGAATACTGTCATCCAAAACCACATCATTATTGAATGATTGAAAATGATGCCTCCGTTTTATGTCAAGATTGTCTTGACACTTAGACCCCCAAGATTTCAATAGCGCCTCACTTAAAAGATGACATTATTTTTGATTCAAATGAACTTTTATGGTGCAGAAGCCGCATGGTGCCTGTGCCTACAGTGTATGTATTTGTCAGTGTGTCTCTATCTGCATTTCTGTCTCTTGCTGGCCGCCAGCCTGTGTGATGATGTCAGCCTGTCTGTGATGTAAGAGAGACATTGTGATATCATCACATACTGTAGGCAGGATGGCAGGTGTAAAGCTTCTAAAAGAGAGAGGGAGGGAGACAGGTAGAGGAGAGAGAGGGAGAAAGAGGGAGAGAGAGAGCAAGCAGCTCCTCCCTCCCATGCAAATGACTGGAGGCAGAGGAGTAGAGGGACAGAAGCCTGTGCTGCTTGTAATGGGACAGGATTTGGGGTGCTGTTTCATGCTCTATCTCCCTCCCTCCCACTGTCTCAGGTGCAGAAAGTTTTCAAGGGAGAGAGGAAAGGAAGAGGAAAATGGAAGCTGAGGAGAGCTGGTCCTGTCCCTCTTGTTGGTAAAGAGGGGGCATCCAGAAAGAGGTAAGGAGATAGTTTTATTTTAATTCAAGAAGGAGTGCCTGGTGGCGAAGCTGGTGTGCTCTGTCACACTACAGACCCCTCCCTGTGTGTGTGTGTGTGCGTGCGTGCGTCTGCAGGGGGTATCTGTCCCATCCATAGATATCAAGGGTACTGCAGCTGCTGCTGCTGTTCAAACTTTTGCTTTAGGCCCATTCCTTTGATGTTAATAAGCGTTTCTAGTACAATCTTTTTCGCTCTGTTCACCCACATCTTTACATTACCTCGTGTGTGTGTGTGTGTGTGTGTGTGTGTATGTGTATGTGTGTGTACGTGTGTATAGCATGTGTTTGAAACACTATACTGTATCTGCATAGAAAAAAAGCCTTCTTTTAGTAATGTACAGTTCAAATACTGTATGAACATGACCCCATCTCATCTCATCCCCCTGACTCTGGATACAAAACATTCATGTATTCGTTTGCAACTTTTCATACAATTTGCTTGCACCATTTCAGAGAAATTAAATATTTAAAATGGAAATAAATTGGTAACTGCAGTAACAAACAACACTGTACATGCTAATAGTACATCCATGTAAGCAGTACATACATGCTCAGGAGTTGTTTTTTTGGATCGGTATATACTTGTCATTATCCACTTCAACCATTTTAATTCCCCCCTTTTAAATTATTGTACTGGTTGATGTGTATGTATATATATATATATATATATATATATATATATATATATATATATATATAGATATATATCTATATATCTATATATATATATATATATATATATATTTCAACCATTATCACCTACAGTACAGTAGCATACAGTGCTCCCACTGCAGCAAGGGATTCTGGGAAATGACATGCAATGTTTACTCGCTCATCCCACAACGTGGCGGTATCAAATATAGCGTTTTCCCAGTTATTATATCCCTGCAGGATGTAGGATAATCCCAGCCAAACCCACATACTTACTACATTCCCGTTATGTCACATGTATTATTTCCTGTGAAGGAAGCGCTATGTATATTCCCATTATGGTCACAAATTGGACGATACTGTATTTCCATTATGTCTCCTATTATTTTCCCATGATATCTCATAGAATACTGTCATCCAAAACCACATCATTATTGAATGATTGAAAATGATGCCTCCGTTTTATGTCAAGATTGTCTTGACACTTAGACCCCCAAGATTTCAATAGCGCCTCACTTAAAAGATGACATTATTTTTGATTCAAATGAACTTTTATGGTGCAGAAGCCGCATGGTGCCTGTGCCTACAGTGTATGTATTTGTCAGTGTGTCTCTATCTGCATTTCTGTCTCTTGCTGGCCGCCAGCCTGTGTGATGATGTCAGCCTGTCTGTGATGTAGGAGAGACATTGTGATATCATCACATACTGTAGGCAGGATGGCAGGTGTAAAGCTTCTAAAAGAGAGAGGGAGGGAGAGAGGTAGAGGAGAGAGAGGGAGAAAGAGGGAGAGAGAGAGCAAGCAGCTCCTCCCTCCCATGCAAATGACTGGAGGCAGAGGAGTAGAGGGACAGAAGCCTGTGCTGCTTGTAATGGGACAGGATTTGGGGTGCTGTTTCATGCTCTATCTCCCTCCCTCCCACTGTCTCAGGTGCAGAAAGTTTTCAAGGGAGAGAGGAAAGGAAGAGGAAAATGGAAGCTGAGGAGAGCTGGTCCTGTCCCTCTTGTTGGTAAAGAGGGGGCATCCAGAAAGAGGTAAGGAGATAGTTTTATTTTAATTCAAGAAGGAGTGCCTGGTGGCGAAGCTGGTGTGCTCTGTCACACTACAGACCCCTCCCTGTGTGTGTGTGTGTGCGTGCGTGCGTCTGCAGGGGGTATCTGTCCCATCCATAGATATCAAGGGTACTGCAGCTGCTGCTGCTGTTCAAACTTTTGCTTTAGGCCCATTCCTTTGATGTTAATAAGCGTTTCTAGTACAATCTTTTTCGCTCTGTTCACCCACATCTTTACATTACCTCGTGTGTGTGTGTGTGTGTGTGTGTGTGTATGTGTATGTGTGTGTACGTGTGTATAGCATGTGTTTGAAACACTATACTGTATCTGCATAGAAAAAAAGCCTTCTTTTAGTAATGTACAGTTCAAATACTGTATGAACATGACCCCATCTCATCTCATCCCCCTGACTCTGGATACAAAACATTCATGTATTCGTTTGCAACTTTTCATACAATTTGCTTGCACCATTTCAGAGAAATTAAATATTTAAAATGGAAATAAATTGGTAACTGCAGTAACAAACAACACTGTACATGCTAATAGTACATCCATGTAAGCAGTACATACATGCTCAGGAGTTGTTTTTTTGGATCGGTATATACTTGTCATTATCCACTTCAACCATTTTAATTCCCCCCTTTTAAATTATTGTACTGGTTGATGTGTATGTATATATATATATATATATATATATATATATATATATATATATATAGATATATATCTATATATCTATATATATATATATATATATATATATTTCAACCATTATCACCTACAGTACAGTAGCATACAGTGCTCCCACTGCAGCAAGGGATTCTGGGAAATGACATGCAATGTTTACTCGCTCATCCCACAACGTGGCGGTATCAAATATAGCGTTTTCCCAGTTATTATATCCCTGCAGGATGTAGGATAATCCCAGCCAAACCCACATACTTACTACATTCCCGTTATGTCACATGTATTATTTCCTGTGAAGGAAGCGCTATGTATATTCCCATTATGGTCACAAATTGGACGATACTGTATTTCCATTATGTCTCCTATTATTTTCCCATGATATCTCATAGAATACTGTCATCCAAAACCACATCATTATTGAATGATTGAAAATGATGCCTCCGTTTTATGTCAAGATTGTCTTGACACTTAGACCCCCAAGATTTCAATAGCGCCTCACTTAAAAGATGACATTATTTTTGATTCAAATGAACTTTTATGGTGCAGAAGCCGCATGGTGCCTGTGCCTACAGTGTATGTATTTGTCAGTGTGTCTCTATCTGCATTTCTGTCTCTTGCTGGCCGCCAGCCTGTGTGATGATGTCAGCCTGTCTGTGATGTAGGAGAGACATTGTGATATCATCACATACTGTAGGCAGGATGGCAGGTGTAAAGCTTCTAAAAGAGAGAGGGAGGGAGAGAGGTAGAGGAGAGAGAGGGAGAAAGAGGGAGAGAGAGAGCAAGCAGCTCCTCCCTCCCATGCAAATGACTGGAGGCAGAGGAGTAGAGGGACAGAAGCCTGTGCTGCTTGTAATGGGACAGGATTTGGGGTGCTGTTTCATGCTCTATCTCCCTCCCTCCCACTGTCTCAGGTGCAGAAAGTTTTCAAGGGAGAGAGGAAAGGAAGAGGAAAATGGAAGCTGAGGAGAGCTGGTCCTGTCCCTCTTGTTGGTAAAGAGGGGGCATCCAGAAAGAGGTAAGGAGATAGTTTTATTTTAATTCAAGAAGGAGTGCCTGGTGGCGAAGCTGGTGTGCTCTGTCACACTACAGACCCCTCCCTGTGTGTGTGTGTGTGCGTGCGTGCGTCTGCAGGGGGTATCTGTCCCATCCATAGATATCAAGGGTACTGCAGCTGCTGCTGCTGTTCAAACTTTTGCTTTAGGCCCATTCCTTTGATGTTAATAAGCGTTTCTAGTACAATCTTTTTCGCTCTGTTCACCCACATCTTTACATTACCTCGTGTGTGTGTGTGTGTGTGTGTGTGTGTATGTGTATGTGTGTGTACGTGTGTATAGCATGTGTTTGAAACACTATACTGTATCTGCATAGAAAAAAAGCCTTCTTTTAGTAATGTACAGTTCAAATACTGTATGAACATGACCCCATCTCATCTCATCCCCCTGACTCTGGATACAAAACATTCATGTATTCGTTTGCAACTTTTCATACAATTTGCTTGCACCATTTCAGAGAAATTAAATATTTAAAATGGAAATAAATTGGTAACTGCAGTAACAAACAACACTGTACATGCTAATAGTACATCCATGTAAGCAGTACATACATGCTCAGGAGTTGTTTTTTTGGATCGGTATATACTTGTCATTATCCACTTCAACCATTTTAATTCCCCCCTTTTAAATTATTGTACTGGTTGATGTGTATGTATATATATATATATATATATATATATATATATATATATATATAGATATATATCTATATATCTATATATATATATATATATATATATATATTTCAACCATTATCACCTACAGTACAGTAGCATACAGTGCTCCCACTGCAGCAAGGGATTCTGGGAAATGACATGCAATGTTTACTCGCTCATCCCACAACGTGGCGGTATCAAATATAGCGTTTTCCCAGTTATTATATCCCTGCAGGATGTAGGATAATCCCAGCCAAACCCACATACTTACTACATTCCCGTTATGTCACATGTATTATTTCCTGTGAAGGAAGCGCTATGTATATTCCCATTATGGTCACAAATTGGACGATACTGTATTTCCATTATGTCTCCTATTATTTTCCCATGATATCTCATAGAATACTGTCATCCAAAAGCACATCATTATTGAATGATTGAAAATGATGCCTCCGTTTTATGTCAAGATTGTCTTGACACTTAGACCCCCAAGATTTCAATAGCGCCTCACTTAAAAGATGACATTATTTTTGATTCAAATGAACTTTTATGGTGCAGAAGCCGCATGGTGCCTGTGCCTACAGTGTATGTATTTGTCAGTGTGTCTCTATCTGCATTTCTGTCTCTTGCTGGCCGCCAGCCTGTGTGATGATGTCAGCCTGTCTGTGATGTAAGAGAGACATTGTGATATCATCACATACTGTAGGCAGGATGGCAGGTGTAAAGCTTCTAAAAGAGAGAGGGAGGGAGAGAGGTAGAGGAGAGAGAGGGAGAAAGAGGGAGAGAGAGAGCAAGCAGCTCCTCCCTCCCATGCAAATGACTGGAGGCAGAGGAGTAGAGGGACAGAAGCCTGTGCTGCTTGTAATGGGACAGGATTTGGGGTGCTGTTTCATGCTCTATCTCCCTCCCTCCCACTGTCTCAGGTGCAGAAAGTTTTCAAGGGAGAGAGGAAAGGAAGAGGAAAATGGAAGCTGAGGAGAGCTGGTCCTGTCCCTCTTGTTGGTAAAGAGGGGGCATCCAGAAAGAGGTAAGGAGATAGTTTTATTTTAATTCAAGAAGGAGTGCCTGGTGGCGAAGCTGGTGTGCTCTGTCACACTACAGACCCCTCCCTGTGTGTGTGTGTGTGCGTGCGTGCGTCTGCAGGGGGTATCTGTCCCATCCATAGATATCAAGGGTACTGCAGCTGCTGCTGCTGTTCAAACTTTTGCTTTAGGCCCATTCCTTTGATGTTAATAAGCGTTTCTAGTACAATCTTTTTCGCTCTGTTCACCCACATCTTTACATTACCTCGTGTGTGTGTGTGTGTGTGTGTGTGTGTATGTGTATGTGTGTGTACGTGTGTATAGCATGTGTTTGAAACACTATACTGTATCTGCATAGAAAAAAAGCCTTCTTTTAGTAATGTACAGTTCAAATACTGTATGAACATGACCCCATCTCATCTCATCCCCCTGACTCTGGATACAAAACATTCATGTATTCGTTTGCAACTTTTCATACAATTTGCTTGCACCATTTCAGAGAAATTAAATATTTAAAATGGAAATAAATTGGTAACTGCAGTAACAAACAACACTGTACATGCTAATAGTACATCCATGTAAGCAGTACATACATGCTCAGGAGTTGTTTTTTTGGATCGGTATATACTTGTCATTATCCACTTCAACCATTTTAATTCCCCCCTTTTAAATTATTGTACTGGTTGATGTGTATGTATATATATATATATATATATATATATATATATATATATATATAGATATATATCTATATATCTATATATATATATATATATATATATATTTCAACCATTATCACCTACAGTACAGTAGCATACAGTGCTCCCACTGCAGCAAGGGATTCTGGGAAATGACATGCAATGTTTACTCGCTCATCCCACAACGTGGCGGTATCAAATATAGCGTTTTCCCAGTTATTATATCCCTGCAGGATGTAGGATAATCCCAGCCAAACCCACATACTTACTACATTCCCGTTATGTCACATGTATTATTTCCTGTGAAGGAAGCGCTATGTATATTCCCATTATGGTCACAAATTGGACGATACTGTATTTCCATTATGTCTCCTATTATTTTCCCATGATATCTCATAGAATACTGTCATCCAAAACCACATCATTATTGAATGATTGAAAATGATGCCTCCGTTTTATGTCAAGATTGTCTTGACACTTAGACCCCCAAGATTTCAATAGCGCCTCACTTAAAAGATGACATTATTTTTGATTCAAATGAACTTTTATGGTGCAGAAGCCGCATGGTGCCTGTGCCTACAGTGTATGTATTTGTCAGTGTGTCTCTATCTGCATTTCTGTCTCTTGCTGGCCGCCAGCCTGTGTGATGATGTCAGCCTGTCTGTGATGTAGGAGAGACATTGTGATATCATCACATACTGTAGGCAGGATGGCAGGTGTAAAGCTTCTAAAAGAGAGAGGGAGGGAGAGAGGTAGAGGAGAGAGAGGGAGAAAGAGGGAGAGAGAGAGCAAGCAGCTCCTCCCTCCCATGCAAATGACTGGAGGCAGAGGAGTAGAGGGACAGAAGCCTGTGCTGCTTGTAATGGGACAGGATTTGGGGTGCTGTTTCATGCTCTATCTCCCTCCCTCCCACTGTCTCAGGTGCAGAAAGTTTTCAAGGGAGAGAGGAAAGGAAGAGGAAAATGGAAGCTGAGGAGAGCTGGTCCTGTCCCTCTTGTTGGTAAAGAGGGGGCATCCAGAAAGAGGTAAGGAGATAGTTTTATTTTAATTCAAGAAGGAGTGCCTGGTGGCGAAGCTGGTGTGCTCTGTCACACTACAGACCCCTCCCTGTGTGTGTGTGTGTGCGTGCGTGCGTCTGCAGGGGGTATCTGTCCCATCCATAGATATCAAGGGTACTGCAGCTGCTGCTGCTGTTCAAACTTTTGCTTTAGGCCCATTCCTTTGATGTTAATAAGCGTTTCTAGTACAATCTTTTTCGCTCTGTTCACCCACATCTTTACATTACCTCGTGTGTGTGTGTGTGTGTGTGTGTGTGTATGTGTATGTGTGTGTACGTGTGTATAGCATGTGTTTGAAACACTATACTGTATCTGCATAGAAAAAAAGCCTTCTTTTAGTAATGTACAGTTCAAATACTGTATGAACATGACCCCATCTCATCTCATCCCCCTGACTCTGGATACAAAACATTCATGTATTCGTTTGCAACTTTTCATACAATTTGCTTGCACCATTTCAGAGAAATTAAATATTTAAAATGGAAATAAATTGGTAACTGCAGTAACAAACAACACTGTACATGCTAATAGTACATCCATGTAAGCAGTACATACATGCTCAGGAGTTGTTTTTTTGGATCGGTATATACTTGTCATTATCCACTTCAACCATTTTAATTCCCCCCTTTTAAATTATTGTACTGGTTGATGTGTATGTATATATATATATAAATATATATATAGATATATATCTATATATCTATACTGTATATATATATATATATATATATATATATTTCAACCATTATCACCTACAGTACAGTAGCATACAGTGCTCCCACTGCAGCAAGGGATTCTGGGAAATGACATGCAATGTTTACTCGCTCATCCCACAACGTGGCGGTATCAAATATAGCGTTTTCCCAGTTATTATATCCCTGCAGGATGTAGGATAATCCCAGCCAAACCCACATACTTACTACATTCCCGTTATGTCACATGTATTATTTCCTGTGAAGGAAGCGCTATGTATATTCCCATTATGGTCACAAATTGGACGATACTGTATTTCCATTATGTCTCCTATTATTTTCCCATGATATCTCATAGAATACTGTCATCCAAAAGCACATCATTATTGAATGATTGAAAATGATGCCTCCGTTTTATGTCAAGATTGTCTTGACACTTAGACCCCCAAGATTTCAATAGCGCCTCACTTAAAAGATGACATTATTTTTGATTCAAATGAACTTTTATGGTGCAGAAGCCGCATGGTGCCTGTGCCTACAGTGTATGTATTTGTCAGTGTGTCTCTATCTGCATTTCTGTCTCTTGCTGGCCGCCAGCCTGTGTGATGATGTCAGCCTGTCTGTGATGTAAGAGAGACATTGTGATATCATCACATACTGTAGGCAGGATGGCAGGTGTAAAGCTTCTAAAAGAGAGAGGGAGGGAGAGAGGTAGAGGAGAGAGAGGGAGAAAGAGGGAGAGAGAGCAAGCAGCTCCTCCCTCCCATGCAAATGACTGGAGGCAGAGGAGTAGAGGGACAGAAGCCTGTGCTGCTTGTAATGGGACAGGATTTGGGGTGCTGTTTCATGCTCTATCTCCCTCCCTCCCACTGTCTCAGGTGCAGAAAGTTTTCAAGGGAGAGAGGAAAGGAAGAGGAAAATGGAAGCTGAGGAGAGCTGGTCCTGTCCCTCTTGTTGGTAAAGAGGGGGCATCCAGAAAGAGGTAAGGAGATAGTTTTATTTTAATTCAAGAAGGAGTGCCTGGTGGCGAAGCTGGTGTGCTCTGTCACACTACAGACCCCTCCCTGTGTGTGTGTGTGTGCGTGCGTGCGTCTGCAGGGGGTATCTGTCCCATCCATAGATATCAAGGGTACTGCAGCTGCTGCTGCTGTTCAAACTTTTGCTTTAGGCCCATTCCTTTGATGTTAATAAGCGTTTCTAGTACAATCTTTTTCGCTCTGTTCACCCACATCTTTACATTACCTCGTGTGTGTGTGTGTGTGTGTGTGTGTATGTGTATGTGTGTGTACGTGTGTATAGCATGTGTTTGAAACACTATACTGTATCTGCATAGAAAAAAAGCCTTCTTTTAGTAATGTACAGTTCAAATACTGTATGAACATGACCCCATCTCATCTCATCCCCCTGACTCTGGATACAAAACATTCATGTATTCGTTTGCAACTTTTCATACAATTTGCTTGCACCATTTCAGAGAAATTAAATATTTAAAATGGAAATAAATTGGTAACTGCAGTAACAAACAACACTGTACATGCTAATAGTACATCCATGTAAGCAGTACATACATGCTCAGGAGTTGTTTTTTTGGATCGGTATATACTTGTCATTATCCACTTCAACCATTTTAATTCCCCCCTTTTAAATTATTGTACTGGTTGATGTGTATGTATATATATATATATATATATATATATATATATATATATATATAGATATATATCTATATATCTATATATATATATATATATATATATATTTCAACCATTATCACCTACAGTACAGTAGCATACAGTGCTCCCACTGCAGCAAGGGATTCTGGGAAATGACATGCAATGTTTACTCGCTCATCCCACAACGTGGCGGTATCAAATATAGCGTTTTCCCAGTTATTATATCCCTGCAGGATGTAGGATAATCCCAGCCAAACCCACATACTTACTACATTCCCGTTATGTCACATGTATTATTTCCTGTGAAGGAAGCGCTATGTATATTCCCATTATGGTCACAAATTGGACGATACTGTATTTCCATTATGTCTCCTATTATTTTCCCATGATATCTCATAGAATACTGTCATCCAAAACCACATCATTATTGAATGATTGAAAATGATGCCTCCGTTTTATGTCAAGATTGTCTTGACACTTAGACCCCCAAGATTTCAATAGCGCCTCACTTAAAAGATGACATTATTTTTGATTCAAATGAACTTTTATGGTGCAGAAGCCGCATGGTGCCTGTGCCTACAGTGTATGTATTTGTCAGTGTGTCTCTATCTGCATTTCTGTCTCTTGCTGGCCGCCAGCCTGTGTGATGATGTCAGCCTGTCTGTGATGTAAGAGAGACATTGTGATATCATCACATACTGTAGGCAGGATGGCAGGTGTAAAGCTTCTAAAAGAGAGAGGGAGGGAGAGAGGTAGAGGAGAGAGAGGGAGAAAGAGGGAGAGAGAGAGCAAGCAGCTCCTCCCTCCCATGCAAATGACTGGAGGCAGAGGAGTAGAGGGACAGAAGCCTGTGCTGCTTGTAATGGGACAGGATTTGGGGTGCTGTTTCATGCTCTATCTCCCTCCCTCCCACTGTCTCAGGTGCAGAAAGTTTTCAAGGGAGAGAGGAAAGGAAGAGGAAAATGGAAGCTGAGGAGAGCTGGTCCTGTCCCTCTTGTTGGTAAAGAGGGGGCATCCAGAAAGAGGTAAGGAGATAGTTTTATTTTAATTCAAGAAGGAGTGCCTGGTGGCGAAGCTGGTGTGCTCTGTCACACTACAGACCCCTCCCTGTGTGTGTGTGTGTGCGTGCGTGCGTCTGCAGGGGGTATCTGTCCCATCCATAGATATCAAGGGTACTGCAGCTGCTGCTGCTGTTCAAACTTTTGCTTTAGGCCCATTCCTTTGATGTTAATAAGCGTTTCTAGTACAATCTTTTTCGCTCTGTTCACCCACATCTTTACATTACCTCGTGTGTGTGTGTGTGTGTGTGTGTGTATGTGTATGTGTGTGTACGTGTGTATAGCATGTGTTTGAAACACTATACTGTATCTGCATAGAAAAAAAGCCTTCTTTTAGTAATGTACAGTTCAAATACTGTATGAACATGACCCCATCTCATCTCATCCCCCTGACTCTGGATACAAAACATTCATGTATTCGTTTGCAACTTTTCATACAATTTGCTTGCACCATTTCAGAGAAATTAAATATTTAAAATGGAAATAAATTGGTAACTGCAGTAACAAACAACACTGTACATGCTAATAGTACATCCATGTAAGCAGTACATACATGCTCAGGAGTTGTTTTTTTGGATCGGTATATACTTGTCATTATCCACTTCAACCATTTTAATTCCCCCCTTTTAAATTATTGTACTGGTTGATGTGTATGTATATATATATATATATATATATATATATATATATATATAGATATAGATATATATCTATATATCTATATATATATATATATATATATATATTTCAACCATTATCACCTACAGTACAGTAGCATACAGTGCTCCCACTGCAGCAAGGGATTCTGGGAAATGACATGCAATGTTTACTCGCTCATCCCACAACGTGGCGGTATCAAATATAGCGTTTTCCCAGTTATTATATCCCTGCAGGATGTAGGATAATCCCAGCCAAACCCACATACTTACTACATTCCCGTTATGTCACATGTATTATTTCCTGTGAAGGAAGCGCTATGTATATTCCCATTATGGTCACAAATTGGACGATACTGTATTTCCATTATGTCTCCTATTATTTTCCCATGATATCTCATAGAATACTGTCATCCAAAAGCACATCATTATTGAATGATTGAAAATGATGCCTCCGTTTTATGTCAAGATTGTCTTGACACTTAGACCCCCAAGATTTCAATAGCGCCTCACTTAAAAGATGACATTATTTTTGATTCAAATGAACTTTTATGGTGCAGAAGCCGCATGGTGCCTGTGCCTACAGTGTATGTATTTGTCAGTGTGTCTCTATCTGCATTTCTGTCTCTTGCTGGCCGCCAGCCTGTGTGATGATGTCAGCCTGTCTGTGATGTAAGAGAGACATTGTGATATCATCACATACTGTAGGCAGGATGGCAGGTGTAAAGCTTCTAAAAGAGAGAGGGAGGGAGAGAGGTAGAGGAGAGAGAGGGAGAAAGAGGGAGAGAGAGAGCAAGCAGCTCCTCCCTCCCATGCAAATGACTGGAGGCAGAGGAGTAGAGGGACAGAAGCCTGTGCTGCTTGTAATGGGACAGGATTTGGGGTGCTGTTTCATGCTCTATCTCCCTCCCTCCCACTGTCTCAGGTGCAGAAAGTTTTCAAGGGAGAGAGGAAAGGAAGAGGAAAATGGAAGCTGAGGAGAGCTGGTCCTGTCCCTCTTGTTGGTAAAGAGGGGGCATCCAGAAAGAGGTAAGGAGATAGTTTTATTTTAATTCAAGAAGGAGTGCCTGGTGGCGAAGCTGGTGTGCTCTGTCACACTACAGACCCCTCCCTGTGTGTGTGTGTGTGCGTGCGTGCGTCTGCAGGGGGTATCTGTCCCATCCATAGATATCAAGGGTACTGCAGCTGCTGCTGCTGTTCAAACTTTTGCTTTAGGCCCATTCCTTTGATGTTAATAAGCGTTTCTAGTACAATCTTTTTCGCTCTGTTCACCCACATCTTTACATTACCTCGTGTGTGTGTGTGTGTGTGTGTGTGTGTATGTGTATGTGTGTGTACGTGTGTATAGCATGTGTTTGAAACACTATACTGTATCTGCATAGAAAAAAAGCCTTCTTTTAGTAATGTACAGTTCAAATACTGTATGAACATGACCCCATCTCATCTCATCCCCCTGACTCTGGATACAAAACATTCATGTATTCGTTTGCAACTTTTCATACAATTTGCTTGCACCATTTCAGAGAAATTAAATATTTAAAATGGAAATAAATTGGTAACTGCAGTAACAAACAACACTGTACATGCTAATAGTACATCCATGTAAGCAGTACATACATGCTCAGGAGTTGTTTTTTTGGATCGGTATATACTTGTCATTATCCACTTCAACCATTTTAATTCCCCCCTTTTAAATTATTGTACTGGTTGATGTGTATGTATGTATATATATATATATATATATATATATATATATATATATATATATATATATATATATAGATATATATCTATATATCTATATATATATATATATATATATATATATATTTCAACCATTATCACCTACAGTACAGTAGCATACAGTGCTCCCACTGCAGCAAGGGATTCTGGGAAATGACATGCAATGTTTACTCGCTCATCCCACAACGTGGCGGTATCAAATATAGCGTTTTCCCAGTTATTATATCCCTGCAGGATGTAGGATAATCCCAGCCAAACCCACATACTTACTACATTCCCGTTATGTCACATGTATTATTTCCTGTGAAGGAAGCGCTATGTATATTCGCATTATGGTCACAAATTGGACGATACTGTATTTCCATTATGTCTCCTATTATTTTCCCATGATATCTCATAGAATACTGTCATCCAAAAGCACATCATTATTGAATGATTGAAAATGATGCCTCCGTTTTATGTCAAGATTGTCTTGACACTTAGACCCCCAAGATTTCAATAGCGCCTCACTTAAAAGATGACATTATTTTTGATTCAAATGAACTTTTATGGTGCAGAAGCCGCATGGTGCCTGTGCCTACAGTGTATGTATTTGTCAGTGTGTCTCTATCTGCATTTCTGTCTCTTGCTGGCCGCCAGCCTGTGTGATGATGTCAGCCTGTCTGTGATGTAAGAGAGACATTGTGATATCATCACATACTGTAGGCAGGATGGCAGGTGTAAAGCTTCTAAAAGAGAGAGGGAGGGAGAGAGGTAGAGGAGAGAGAGGGAGAAAGAGGGAGAGAGAGCAAGCAGCTCCTCCCTCCCATGCAAATGACTGGAGGCAGAGGAGTAGAGGGACAGAAGCCTGTGCTGCTTGTAATGGGACAGGATTTGGGGTGCTGTTTCATGCTCTATCTCCCTCCCTCCCACTGTCTCAGGTGCAGAAAGTTTTCAAGGGAGAGAGGAAAGGAAGAGGAAAATGGAAGCTGAGGAGAGCTGGTCCTGTCCCTCTTGTTGGTAAAGAGGGGGCATCCAGAAAGAGGTAAGGAGATAGTTTTATTTTAATTCAAGAAGGAGTGCCTGGTGGCGAAGCTGGTGTGCTCTGTCACACTACAGACCCCTCCCTGTGTGTGTGTGTGTGCGTACGTGCGTCTGCAGGGGGTATCTGTCCCATCCATAGATATCAAGGGTACTGCAGCTGCTGCTGCTGTTCAAACTTTTGCTTTAGGCCCATTCCTTTGATGTTAATAAGCGTTTCTAGTACAATCTTTTTCGCTCTGTTCACCCACATCTTTACATTACCTCGTGTGTGTGTGTGTGTGTGTGTGTGTGTGTATGTGTATGTGTGTGTACGTGTGTATAGCATGTGTTTGAAACACTATACTGTATCTGCATAGAAAAAAAGCCTTCTTTTAGTAATGTACAGTTCAAATACTGTATGAACATGACCCCATCTCATCTCATCCCCCTGACTCTGGATACAAAACATTCATGTATTCGTTTGCAACTTTTCATACAATTTGCTTGCACCATTTCAGAGAAATTAAATATTTAAAATGGAAATAAATTGGTAACTGCAGTAACAAACAACACTGTACATGCTAATAGTACATCCATGTAAGCAGTACATACATGCTCAGGAGTTGTTTTTTTGGATCGGTATATACTTGTCATTATCCACTTCAACCATTTTAATTCCCCCCTTTTAAATTATTGTACTGGTTGATGTGTATGTATATATATATATATATATATATATATATATATATATAGATATATATCTATATATCTATATATATATATATATATATATATTTCAACCATTATCACCTACAGTACAGTAGCATACAGTGCTCCCACTGCAGCAAGGGATTCTGGGAAATGACATGCAATGTTTACTCGCTCATCCCACAACGTGGCGGTATCAAATATAGCGTTTTCCCAGTTATTATATCCCTGCAGGATGTAGGATAATCCCAGCCAAACCCACATACTTACTACATTCCCGTTATGTCACATGTATTATTTCCTGTGAAGGAAGCGCTATGTATATTCCCATTATGGTCACAAATTGGACGATACTGTATTTCCATTATGTCTCCTATTATTTTCCCATGATATCTCATAGAATACTGTCATCCAAAACCACATCATTATTGAATGATTGAAAATGATGCCTCCGTTTTATGTCAAGATTGTCTTGACACTTAGACCCCCAAGATTTCAATAGCGCCTCACTTAAAAGATGACATTATTTTTGATTCAAATGAACTTTTATGGTGCAGAAGCCGCATGGTGCCTGTGCCTACAGTGTATGTATTTGTCAGTGTGTCTCTATCTGCATTTCTGTCTCTTGCTGGCCGCCAGCCTGTGTGATGATGTCAGCCTGTCTGTGATGTAAGAGAGACATTGTGATATCATCACATACTGTAGGCAGGATGGCAGGTGTAAAGCTTCTAAAAGAGAGAGGGAGGGAGAGAGGTAGAGGAGAGAGAGGGAGAAAGAGGGAGAGAGAGAGCAAGCAGCTCCTCCCTCCCATGCAAATGACTGGAGGCAGAGGAGTAGAGGGACAGAAGCCTGTGCTGCTTGTAATGGGACAGGATTTGGGGTGCTGTTTCATGCTCTATCTCCCTCCCTCCCACTGTCTCAGGTGCAGAAAGTTTTCAAGGGAGAGAGGAAAGGAAGAGGAAAATGGAAGCTGAGGAGAGCTGGTCCTGTCCCTCTTGTTGGTAAAGAGGGGGCATCCAGAAAGAGGTAAGGAGATAGTTTTATTTTAATTCAAGAAGGAGTGCCTGGTGGCGAAGCTGGTGTGCTCTGTCACACTACAGACCCCTCCCTGTGTGTGTGTGTGTGTGTGCGTGCGTGCGTCTGCAGGGGGTATCTGTCCCATCCATAGATATCAAGGGTACTGCAGCTGCTGCTGCTGTTCAAACTTTTGCTTTAGGCCCATTCCTTTGATGTTAATAAGCGTTTCTAGTACAATCTTTTTCGCTCTGTTCACCCACATCTTTACATTACCTCGTGTGTGTGTGTGTGTGTGTGTGTGTGTGTATGTGTATGTGTGTGTACGTGTGTATAGCATGTGTTTGAAACACTATACTGTATCTGCATAGAAAAAAAGCCTTCTTTTAGTAATGTACAGTTCAAATACTGTATGAACATGACCCCATCTCATCTCATCCCCCTGACTCTGGATACAAAACATTCATGTATTCGTTTGCAACTTTTCATACAATTTGCTTGCACCATTTCAGAGAAATTAAATATTTAAAATGGAAATAAATTGGTAACTGCAGTAACAAACAACACTGTACATGCTAATAGTACATCCATGTAAGCAGTACATACATGCTCAGGAGTTGTTTTTTTGGATCGGTATATACTTGTCATTATCCACTTCAACCATTTTAATTCCCCCCTTTTAAATTATTGTACTGGTTGATGTGTATGTATATATATATATATATATATATATATATATATATATATATATATATAGATATATATCTATATATCTATATATATATATATATATATATATTTCAACCATTATCACCTACAGTACAGTAGCATACAGTGCTCCCACTGCAGCAAGGGATTCTGGGAAATGACATGCAATGTTTACTCGCTCATCCCACAACGTGGCGGTATCAAATATAGCGTTTTCCCAGTTATTATATCCCTGCAGGATGTAGGATAATCCCAGCCAAACCCACATACTTACTACATTCCCGTTATGTCACATGTATTATTTCCTGTGAAGGAAGCGCTATGTATATTCCCATTATGGTCACAAATTGGACGATACTGTATTTCCATTATGTCTCCTATTATTTTCCCATGATATCTCATAGAATACTGTCATCCAAAACCACATCATTATTGAATGATTGAAAATGATGCCTCCGTTTTATGTCAAGATTGTCTTGACACTTAGACCCCCAAGATTTCAATAGCGCCTCACTTAAAAGATGACATTATTTTTGATTCAAATGAACTTTTATGGTGCAGAAGCCGCATGGTGCCTGTGCCTACAGTGTATGTATTTGTCAGTGTGTCTCTATCTGCATTTCTGTCTCTTGCTGGCCGCCAGCCTGTGTGATGATGTCAGCCTGTCTGTGATGTAAGAGAGACATTGTGATATCATCACATACTGTAGGCAGGATGGCAGGTGTAAAGCTTCTAAAAGAGAGAGGGAGGGAGAGAGGTAGAGGAGAGAGAGGGAGAAAGAGGGAGAGAGAGAGCAAGCAGCTCCTCCCTCCCATGCAAATGACTGGAGGCAGAGGAGTAGAGGGACAGAAGCCTGTGCTGCTTGTAATGGGACAGGATTTGGGGTGCTGTTTCATGCTCTATCTCCCTCCCTCCCACTGTCTCAGGTGCAGAAAGTTTTCAAGGGAGAGAGGAAAGGAAGAGGAAAATGGAAGCTGAGGAGAGCTGGTCCTGTCCCTCTTGTTGGTAAAGAGGGGGCATCCAGAAAGAGGTAAGGAGATAGTTTTATTTTAATTCAAGAAGGAGTGCCTGGTGGCGAAGCTGGTGTGCTCTGTCACACTACAGACCCCTCCCTGTGTGTGTGTGTGTGCGTGCGTGCGTCTGCAGGGGGTATCTGTCCCATCCATAGATATCAAGGGTACTGCAGCTGCTGCTGCTGTTCAAACTTTTGCTTTAGGCCCATTCCTTTGATGTTAATAAGCGTTTCTAGTACAATCTTTTTCGCTCTGTTCACCCACATCTTTACATTACCTCGTGTGTGTGTGTGTGTGTGTGTGTATGTGTATGTGTGTGTACGTGTGTATAGCATGTGTTTGAAACACTATACTGTATCTGCATAGAAAAAAAGCCTTCTTTTAGTAATGTACAGTTCAAATACTGTATGAACATGACCCCATCTCATCTCATCCCCCTGACTCTGGATACAAAACATTCATGTATTCGTTTGCAACTTTTCATACAATTTGCTTGCACCATTTCAGAGAAATTAAATATTTAAAATGGAAATAAATTGGTAACTGCAGTAACAAACAACACTGTACATGCTAATAGTACATCCATGTAAGCAGTACATACATGCTCAGGAGTTGTTTTTTTGGATCGGTATATACTTGTCATTATCCACTTCAACCATTTTAATTCCCCCCTTTTAAATTATTGTACTGGTTGATGTGTATGTATGTATATATATATATATATATATATATATATATATATATATATAGATATATATCTATATATCTATATATATATATATATATATTTCAACCATTATCACCTACAGTACAGTAGCATACAGTGCTCCCACTGCAGCAAGGGATTCTGGGAAATGACATGCAATGTTTACTCGCTCATCCCACAATGTGGCGGTATCAAATATAGCGTTTTCCCAGTTATTATATCCCTGCAGGATGTAGGATAAACCCAGCCAAACCCACATACTTACTACATTCCCGTTATGTCACATGTATTATTTCCTGTGAAGGAAGCGCTATGTATATTCGCATTATGGTCACAAATTGGACGATACTGTATTTCCATTATGTCTCCTATTATTTTCCCATGATATCTCATAGAATACTGTCATCCAAAAGCACATCATTATTGAATGATTGAAAATGATGCCTCCGTTTTATGTCAAGATTGTCTTGACACTTAGACCCCCAAGATTTCAATAGCGCCTCACTTAAAAGATGACATTATTTTTGATTCAAATGAACTTTTATGGTGCAGAAGCCGCATGGTGCCTGTGCCTACAGTGTATGTATTTGTCAGTGTGTCTCTATCTGCATTTCTGTCTCTTGCTGGCCGCCAGCCTGTGTGATGATGTCAGCCTGTCTGTGATGTAAGAGAGACATTGTGATATCATCACATACTGTAGGCAGGATGGCAGGTGTAAAGCTTCTAAAAGAGAGAGGGAGGGAGAGAGGTAGAGGAGAGAGAGGGAGAAAGAGGGAGAGAGAGCAAGCAGCTCCTCCCTCCCATGCAAATGACTGGAGGCAGAGGAGTAGAGGGACAGAAGCCTGTGCTGCTTGTAATGGGACAGGATTTGGGGTGCTGTTTCATGCTCTATCTCCCTCCCTCCCACTGTCTCAGGTGCAGAAAGTTTTCAAGGGAGAGAGGAAAGGAAGAGGAAAATGGAAGCTGAGGAGAGCTGGTCCTGTCCCTCTTGTTGGTAAAGAGGGGGCATCCAGAAAGAGGTAAGGAGATAGTTTTATTTTAATTCAAGAAGGAGTGCCTGGTGGCGAAGCTGGTGTGCTCTGTCACACTACAGACCCCTCCCTGTGTGTGTGTGTGTGCGTGCGTGCGTCTGCAGGGGGTATCTGTCCCATCCATAGATATCAAGGGTACTGCAGCTGCTGCTGCTGTTCAAACTTTTGCTTTAGGCCCATTCCTTTGATGTTAATAAGCGTTTCTAGTACAATCTTTTTCGCTCTGTTCACCCACATCTTTACATTACCTCGTGTGTGTGTGTGTGTGTGTGTGTGTATGTGTATGTGTGTGTACGTGTGTATAGCATGTGTTTGAAACACTATACTGTATCTGCATAGAAAAAAAGCCTTCTTTTAGTAATGTACAGTTCAAATACTGTATGAACATGACCCCATCTCATCTCATCCCCCTGACTCTGGATACAAAACATTCATGTATTCGTTTGCAACTTTTCATACAATTTGCTTGCACCATTTCAGAGAAATTAAATATTTAAAATGGAAATAAATTGGTAACTGCAGTAACAAACAACACTGTACATGCTAATAGTACATCCATGTAAGCAGTACATACATGCTCAGGAGTTGTTTTTTTGGATCGGTATATACTTGTCATTATCCACTTCAACCATTTTAATTCCCCCCTTTTAAATTATTGTACTGGTTGATGTGTATGTATATATATATATATATATATATATATATATATATATAGATATATATCTATATATCTATATAGATATATATATATATATTTCAACCATTATCACCTACAGTACAGTAGCATACAGTGCTCCCACTGCAGCAAGGGATTCTGGGAAATGACATGCAATGTTTACTCGCTCATCCCACAACGTGGCGGTATCAAATATAGCGTTTTCCCAGTTATTATATCCCTGCAGGATGTAGGATAATCCCAGCCAAACCCACATACTTACTACATTCCCGTTATGTCACATGTATTATTTCCTGTGAAGGAAGCGCTATGTATATTCCCATTATGGTCACAAATTGGACGATACTGTATTTCCATTATGTCTCCTATTATTTTCCCATGATATCTCATAGAATACTGTCATCCAAAACCACATCATTATTGAATGATTGAAAATGATGCCTCCGTTTTATGTCAAGATTGTCTTGACACTTAGACCCCCAAGATTTCAATAGCGCCTCACTTAAAAGATGACATTATTTTTGATTCAAATGAACTTTTATGGTGCAGAAGCCGCATGGTGCCTGTGCCTACAGTGTATGTATTTGTCAGTGTGTCTCTATCTGCATTTCTGTCTCTTGCTGGCCGCCAGCCTGTGTGATGATGTCAGCCTGTCTGTGATGTAAGAGAGACATTGTGATATCATCACATACTGTAGGCAGGATGGCAGGTGTAAAGCTTCTAAAAGAGAGAGGGAGGGAGAGAGGTAGAGGAGAGAGAGGGAGAAAGAGGGAGAGAGAGAGCAAGCAGCTCCTCCCTCCCATGCAAATGACTGGAGGCAGAGGAGTAGAGGGACAGAAGCCTGTGCTGCTTGTAATGGGACAGGATTTGGGGTGCTGTTTCATGCTCTATCTCCCTCCCTCCCACTGTCTCAGGTGCAGAAAGTTTTCAAGGGAGAGAGGAAAGGAAGAGGAAAATGGAAGCTGAGGAGAGCTGGTCCTGTCCCTCTTGTTGGTAAAGAGGGGGCATCCAGAAAGAGGTAAGGAGATAGTTTTATTTTAATTCAAGAAGGAGTGCCTGGTGGCGAAGCTGGTGTGCTCTGTCACACTACAGACCCCTCCCTGTGTGTGTGTGTGTGCGTGCGTGCGTCTGCAGGGGGTATCTGTCCCATCCATAGATATCAAGGGTACTGCAGCTGCTGCTGCTGTTCAAACTTTTGCTTTAGGCCCATTCCTTTGATGTTAATAAGCGTTTCTAGTACAATCTTTTTCGCTCTGTTCACCCACATCTTTACATTACCTCGTGTGTGTGTGTGTGTGTGTGTGTGTGTGTATGTGTATGTGTGTGTACGTGTGTATAGCATGTGTTTGAAACACTATACTGTATCTGCATAGAAAAAAAGCCTTCTTTTAGTAATGTACAGTTCAAATACTGTATGAACATGACCCCATCTCATCTCATCCCCCTGACTCTGGATACAAAACATTCATGTATTCGTTTGCAACTTTTCATACAATTTGCTTGCACCATTTCAGAGAAATTAAATATTTAAAATGGAAATAAATTGGTAACTGCAGTAACAAACAACACTGTACATGCTAATAGTACATCCATGTAAGCAGTACATACATGCTCAGGAGTTGTTTTTTTGGATCGGTATATACTTGTCATTATCCACTTCAACCATTTTAATTCCCCCCTTTTAAATTATTGTACTGGTTGATGTGTATGTATATATATATATATATATATATATATATATATATATATAGATATATATCTATATATCTATATATATATATATATATATATATTTCAACCATTATCACCTACAGTACAGTAGCATACAGTGCTCCCACTGCAGCAAGGGATTCTGGGAAATGACATGCAATGTTTACTCGCTCATCCCACAACGTGGCGGTATCAAATATAGCGTTTTCCCAGTTATTATATCCCTGCAGGATGTAGGATAATCCCAGCCAAACCCACATACTTACTACATTCCCGTTATGTCACATGTATTATTTCCTGTGAAGGAAGCGCTATGTATATTCCCATTATGGTCACAAATTGGACGATACTGTATTTCCATTATGTCTCCTATTATTTTCCCATGATATCTCATAGAATACTGTCATCCAAAACCACATCATTATTGAATGATTGAAAATGATGCCTCCGTTTTATGTCAAGATTGTCTTGACACTTAGACCCCCAAGATTTCAATAGCGCCTCACTTAAAAGATGACATTATTTTTGATTCAAATGAACTTTTATGGTGCAGAAGCCGCATGGTGCCTGTGCCTACAGTGTATGTATTTGTCAGTGTGTCTCTATCTGCATTTCTGTCTCTTGCTGGCCGCCAGCCTGTGTGATGATGTCAGCCTGTCTGTGATGTAAGAGAGACATTGTGATATCATCACATACTGTAGGCAGGATGGCAGGTGTAAAGCTTCTAAAAGAGAGAGGGAGGGAGAGAGGTAGAGGAGAGAGAGGGAGAAAGAGGGAGAGAGAGAGCAAGCAGCTCCTCCCTCCCATGCAAATGACTGGAGGCAGAGGAGTAGAGGGACAGAAGCCTGTGCTGCTTGTAATGGGACAGGATTTGGGGTGCTGTTTCATGCTCTATCTCCCTCCCTCCCACTGTCTCAGGTGCAGAAAGTTTTCAAGGGAGAGAGGAAAGGAAGAGGAAAATGGAAGCTGAGGAGAGCTGGTCCTGTCCCTCTTGTTGGTAAAGAGGGGGCATCCAGAAAGAGGTAAGGAGATAGTTTTATTTTAATTCAAGAAGGAGTGCCTGGTGGCGAAGCTGGTGTGCTCTGTCACACTACAGACCCCTCCCTGTGTGTGTGTGTGTGCGTGCGTGCGTCTGCAGGGGGTATCTGTCCCATCCATAGATATCAAGGGTACTGCAGCTGCTGCTGCTGTTCAAACTTTTGCTTTAGGCCCATTCCTTTGATGTTAATAAGCGTTTCTAGTACAATCTTTTTCGCTCTGTTCACCCACATCTTTACATTACCTCGTGTGTGTGTGTGTGTGTGTGTGTATGTGTATGTGTGTGTACGTGTGTATAGCATGTGTTTGAAACACTATACTGTATCTGCATAGAAAAAAAGCCTTCTTTTAGTAATGTACAGTTCAAATACTGTATGAACATGACCCCATCTCATCTCATCCCCCTGACTCTGGATACAAAACATTCATGTATTCGTTTGCAACTTTTCATACAATTTGCTTGCACCATTTCAGAGAAATTAAATATTTAAAATGGAAATAAATTGGTAACTGCAGTAACAAACAACACTGTACATGCTAATAGTACATCCATGTAAGCAGTACATACATGCTCAGGAGTTGTTTTTTTGGATCGGTATATACTTGTCATTATCCACTTCAACCATTTTAATTCCCCCCTTTTAAATTATTGTACTGGTTGATGTGTATGTATGTATATATATATATATATATATATATATATATATATATATATATATAGATATATATCTATATATCTATATATATATATATATATATTTCAACCATTATCACCTACAGTACAGTAGCATACAGTGCTCCCACTGCAGCAAGGGATTCTGGGAAATGACATGCAATGTTTACTCGCTCATCCCACAACGTGGCGGTATCAAATATAGCGTTTTCCCAGTTATTATATCCCTGCAGGATGTAGGATAATCCCAGCCAAACCCACATACTTACTACATTCCCGTTATGTCACATGTATTATTTCCTGTGAAGGAAGCGCTATGTATATTCGCATTATGGTCACAAATTGGACGATACTGTATTTCCATTATGTCTCCTATTATTTTCCCATGATATCTCATAGAATACTGTCATCCAAAAGCACATCATTATTGAATGATTGAAAATGATGCCTCCGTTTTATGTCAAGATTGTCTTGACACTTAGACCCCCAAGATTTCAATAGCGCCTCACTTAAAAGATGACATTATTTTTGATTCAAATGAACTTTTATGGTGCAGAAGCCGCATGGTGCCTGTGCCTACAGTGTATGTATTTGTCAGTGTGTCTCTATCTGCATTTCTGTCTCTTGCTGGCCGCCAGCCTGTGTGATGATGTCAGCCTGTCTGTGATGTAAGAGAGACATTGTGATATCATCACATACTGTAGGCAGGATGGCAGGTGTAAAGCTTCTAAAAGAGAGAGGGAGGGAGAGAGGTAGAGGAGAGAGAGGGAGAAAGAGGGAGAGAGAGCAAGCAGCTCCTCCCTCCCATGCAAATGACTGGAGGCAGAGGAGTAGAGGGACAGAAGCCTGTGCTGCTTGTAATGGGACAGGATTTGGGGTGCTGTTTCATGCTCTATCTCCCTCCCTCCCACTGTCTCAGGTGCAGAAAGTTTTCAAGGGAGAGAGGAAAGGAAGAGGAAAATGGAAGCTGAGGAGAGCTGGTCCTGTCCCTCTTGTTGGTAAAGAGGGGGCATCCAGAAAGAGGTAAGGAGATAGTTTTATTTTAATTCAAGAAGGAGTGCCTGGTGGCGAAGCTGGTGTGCTCTGTCACACTACAGACCCCTCCCTGTGTGTGTGTGTGTGCGTGCGTGCGTCTGCAGGGGGTATCTGTCCCATCCATAGATATCAAGGGTACTGCAGCTGCTGCTGCTGTTCAAACTTTTGCTTTAGGCCCATTCCTTTGATGTTAATAAGCGTTTCTAGTACAATCTTTTTCGCTCTGTTCACCCACATCTTTACATTACCTCGTGTGTGTGTGTGTGTGTGTGTGTGTATGTGTATGTGTGTGTACGTGTGTATAGCATGTGTTTGAAACACTATACTGTATCTGCATAGAAAAAAAGCCTTCTTTTAGTAATGTACAGTTCAAATACTGTATGAACATGACCCCATCTCATCTCATCCCCCTGACTCTGGATACAAAACATTCATGTATTCGTTTGCAACTTTTCATACAATTTGCTTGCACCATTTCAGAGAAATTAAATATTTAAAATGGAAATAAATTGGTAACTGCAGTAACAAACAACACTGTACATGCTAATAG
This sequence comes from Ascaphus truei, assembly GCF_040206685.1. Taxonomy (NCBI): domain Eukaryota; kingdom Metazoa; phylum Chordata; class Amphibia; order Anura; family Ascaphidae; genus Ascaphus; species Ascaphus truei. Next base: position 30,931 of record NW_027454633.1, on the reverse strand, counting down.
TACATCCATGTAAGCAGTACATACATGCTCAGGAGTTGTTTTTTTGGATCGGTATATACTTGTCATTATCCACTTCAACCATTTTAATTCCCCCCTTTTAAATTATTGTACTGGTTGATGTGTATGTATATATATATATATATATATATATATATATATATATATAGATATATATCTATATATCTATATATATATATATATATATATATTTCAACCATTATCACCTACAGTACAGTAGCATACAGTGCTCCCACTGCAGCAAGGGATTCTGGGAAATGACATGCAATGTTTACTCGCTCATCCCACAACGTGGCGGTATCAAATATAGCGTTTTCCCAGTTATTATATCCCTGCAGGATGTAGGATAATCCCAGCCAAACCCACATACTTACTACATTCCCGTTATGTCACATGTATTATTTCCTGTGAAGGAAGCGCTATGTATATTCCCATTATGGTCACAAATTGGACGATACTGTATTTCCATTATGTCTCCTATTATTTTCCCATGATATCTCATAGAATACTGTCATCCAAAACCACATCATTATTGAATGATTGAAAATGATGCCTCCGTTTTATGTCAAGATTGTCTTGACACTTAGACCCCCAAGATTTCAATAGCGCCTCACTTAAAAGATGACATTATTTTTGATTCAAATGAACTTTTATGGTGCAGAAGCCGCATGGTGCCTGTGCCTACAGTGTATGTATTTGTCAGTGTGTCTCTATCTGCATTTCTGTCTCTTGCTGGCCGCCAGCCTGTGTGATGATGTCAGCCTGTCTGTGATGTAAGAGAGACATTGTGATATCATCACATACTGTAGGCAGGATGGCAGGTGTAAAGCTTCTAAAAGAGAGAGGGAGGGAGAGAGGTAGAGGAGAGAGAGGGAGAAAGAGGGAGAGAGAGAGCAAGCAGCTCCTCCCTCCCATGCAAATGACTGGAGGCAGAGGAGTAGAGGGACAGAAGCCTGTGCTGCTTGTAATGGGACAGGATTTGGGGTGCTGTTTCATGCTCTATCTCCCTCCCTCCCACTGTCTCAGGTGCAGAAAGTTTTCAAGGGAGAGAGGAAAGGAAGAGGAAAATGGAAGCTGAGGAGAGCTGGTCCTGTCCCTCTTGTTGGTAAAGAGGGGGCATCCAGAAAGAGGTAAGGAGATAGTTTTATTTTAATTCAAGAAGGAGTGCCTGGTGGCGAAGCTGGTGTGCTCTGTCACACTACAGACCCCTCCCTGTGTGTGTGTGTGTGCGTGCGTGCGTCTGCAGGGGGTATCTGTCCCATCCATAGATATCAAGGGTACTGCAGCTGCTGCTGCTGTTCAAACTTTTGCTTTAGGCCCATTCCTTTGATGTTAATAAGCGTTTCTAGTACAATCTTTTTCGCTCTGTTCACCCACATCTTTACATTACCTCGTGTGTGTGTGTGTGTGTGTGTGTGTATGTGTATGTGTGTGTACGTGTGTATAGCATGTGTTTGAAACACTATACTGTATCTGCATAGAAAAAAAGCCTTCTTTTAGTAATGTACAGTTCAAATACTGTATGAACATGACCCCATCTCATCTCATCCCCCTGACTCTGGATACAAAACATTCATGTATTCGTTTGCAACTTTTCATACAATTTGCTTGCACCATTTCAGAGAAATTAAATATTTAAAATGGAAATAAATTGGTAACTGCAGTAACAAACAACACTGTACATGCTAATAGTACATCCATGTAAGCAGTACATACATGCTCAGGAGTTGTTTTTTTGGATCGGTATATACTTGTCATTATCCACTTCAACCATTTTAATTCCCCCCTTTTAAATTATTGTACTGGTTGATGTGTATGTATATATATATATATATATATATATATATATATATAGATATATATATATTATATCTATATATATATATATATATATATATTTCAACCATTATCACCTACAGTACAGTAGCATACAGTGCTCCCACTGCAGCAAGGGATTCTGGGAAATGACATGCAATGTTTACTCGCTCATCCCACAACGTGGCGGTATCAAATATAGCGTTTTCCCAGTTATTATATCCCTGCAGGATGTAGGATAATCCCAGCCAAACCCACATACTTACTACATTCCCGTTATGTCACATGTATTATTTCCTGTGAAGGAAGCGCTATGTATATTCCCATTATGGTCACAAATTGGACGATACTGTATTTCCATTATGTCTCCTATTATTTTCCCATGATATCTCATAGAATACTGTCATCCAAAACCACATCATTATTGAATGATTGAAAATGATGCCTCCGTTTTATGTCAAGATTGTCTTGACACTTAGACCCCCAAGATTTCAATAGCGCCTCACTTAAAAGATGACATTATTTTTGATTCAAATGAACTTTTATGGTGCAGAAGCCGCATGGTGCCTGTGCCTACAGTGTATGTATTTGTCAGTGTGTCTCTATCTGCATTTCTGTCTCTTGCTGGCCGCCAGCCTGTGTGATGATGTCAGCCTGTCTGTGATGTAAGAGAGACATTGTGATATCATCACATACTGTAGGCAGGATGGCAGGTGTAAAGCTTCTAAAAGAGAGAGGGAGGGAGAGAGGTAGAGGAGAGAGAGGGAGAAAGAGGGAGAGAGAGAGCAAGCAGCTCCTCCCTCCCATGCAAATGACTGGAGGCAGAGGAGTAGAGGGACAGAAGCCTGTGCTGCTTGTAATGGGACAGGATTTGGGGTGCTGTTTCATGCTCTATCTCCCTCCCTCCCACTGTCTCAGGTGCAGAAAGTTTTCAAGGGAGAGAGGAAAGGAAGAGGAAAATGGAAGCTGAGGAGAGCTGGTCCTGTCCCTCTTGTTGGTAAAGAGGGGGCATCCAGAAAGAGGTAAGGAGATAGTTTTATTTTAATTCAAGAAGGAGTGCCTGGTGGCGAAGCTGGTGTGCTCTGTCACACTACAGACCCCTCCCTGTGTGTGTGTGTGTGCGTGCGTGCGTCTGCAGGGGGTATCTGTCCCATCCATAGATATCAAGGGTACTGCAGCTGCTGCTGCTGTTCAAACTTTTGCTTTAGGCCCATTCCTTTGATGTTAATAAGCGTTTCTAGTACAATCTTTTTCGCTCTGTTCACCCACATCTTTACATTACCTCGTGTGTGTGTGTGTGTGTGTGTGTGTGTATGTGTATGTGTGTGTACGTGTGTATAGCATGTGTTTGAAACACTATACTGTATCTGCATAGAAAAAAAGCCTTCTTTTAGTAATGTACAGTTCAAATACTGTATGAACATGACCCCATCTCATCTCATCCCCCTGACTCTGGATACAAAACATTCATGTATTCGTTTGCAACTTTTCATACAATTTGCTTGCACCATTTCAGAGAAATTAAATATTTAAAATGGAAATAAATTGGTAACTGCAGTAACAAACAACACTGTACATGCTAATAGTACATCCATGTAAGCAGTACATACATGCTCAGGAGTTGTTTTTTTGGATCGGTATATACTTGTCATTATCCACTTCAACCATTTTAATTCCCCCCTTTTAAATTATTGTACTGGTTGATGTGTATGTATATATATATATATATATATATATATATATATATATATATATAGATATATATCTATATATATATATATATATATATATATATATTTCAACCATTATCACCTACAGTACAGTAGCATACAGTGCTCCCACTGCAGCAAGGGATTCTGGGAAATGACATGCAATGTTTACTCGCTCATCCCACAACGTGGCGGTATCAAATATAGCGTTTTCCCAGTTATTATATCCCTGCAGGATGTAGGATAATCCCAGCCAAACCCACATACTTACTACATTCCCGTTATGTCACATGTATTATTTCCTGTGAAGGAAGCGCTATGTATATTCCCATTATGGTCACAAATTGGACGATACTGTATTTCCATTATGTCTCCTATTATTTTCCCATGATATCTCATAGAATACTGTCATCCAAAAGCACATCATTATTGAATGATTGAAAATGATGCCTCCGTTTTATGTCAAGATTGTCTTGACACTTAGACCCCCAAGATTTCAATAGCGCCTCACTTAAAAGATGACATTATTTTTGATTCAAATTAACTTTTATGGTGCAGAAGCCGCATGGTGCCTGTGCCTACAGTGTATGTATTTGTCAGTGTGTCTCTATCTGCATTTCTGTCTCTTGCTGGCCGCCAGCCTGTGTGATGATGTCAGCCTGTCTGTGATGTAAGAGAGACATTGTGATATCATCACATACTGTAGGCAGGATGGCAGGTGTAAAGCTTCTAAAAGAGAGAGGGAGGGAGAGAGGTAGAGGAGAGAGAGGGAGAAAGAGGGAGAGAGAGAGCAAGCAGCTCCTCCCTCCCATGCAAATGACTGGAGGCAGAGGAGTAGAGGGACAGAAGCCTGTGCTGCTTGTAATGGGACAGGATTTGGGGTGCTGTTTCATGCTCTATCTCCCTCCCTCCCACTGTCTCAGGTGCAGAAAGTTTTCAAGGGAGAGAGGAAAGGAAGAGGAAAATGGAAGCTGAGGAGAGCTGGTCCTGTCCCTCTTGTTGGTAAAGAGGGGGCATCCAGAAAGAGGTAAGGAGATAGTTTTATTTTAATTCAAGAAGGAGTGCCTGGTGGCGAAGCTGGTGTGCTCTGTCACACTACAGACCCCTCCCTGTGTGTGTGTGTGTGCGTGCGTGCGTCTGCAGGGGGTATCTGTCCCATCCATAGATATCAAGGGTACTGCAGCTGCTGCTGCTGTTCAAACTTTTGCTTTAGGCCCATTCCTTTGATGTTAATAAGCGTTTCTAGTACAATCTTTTTCGCTCTGTTCACCCACATCTTTACATTACCTCGTGTGTGTGTGTGTGTGTGTGTGTATGTGTATGTGTGTGTACGTGTGTATAGCATGTGTTTGAAACACTATACTGTATCTGCATAGAAAAAAAGCCTTCTTTTAGTAATGTACAGTTCAAATACTGTATGAACATGACCCCATCTCATCTCATCCCCCTGACTCTGGATACAAAACATTCATGTATTCGTTTGCAACTTTTCATACAATTTGCTTGCACCATTTCAGAGAAATTAAATATTTAAAATGGAAATAAATTGGTAACTGCAGTAACAAACAACACTGTACATGCTAATAGTACATCCATGTAAGCAGTACATACATGCTCAGGAGTTGTTTTTTTGGATCGGTATATACTTGTCATTATCCACTTCAACCATTTTAATTCCCCCCTTTTAAATTATTGTACTGGTTGATGTGTATGTATATATATATATATATATATATATATATATATATATATATATATATATATATATATAGATATATATAGATATATATCTATATATCTATATATATATATATTATATATATATTTCAACCATTATCACCTACAGTACAGTAGCATACAGTGCTCCCACTGCAGCAAGGGATTCTGGGAAATGACATGCAATGTTTACTCGCTCATCCCACAACGTGGCGGTATCAAATATAGCGTTTTCCCAGTTATTATATCCCTGCAGGATGTAGGATAATCCCAGCCAAACCCACATACTTACTACATTCCCGTTATGTCACATGTATTATTTCCTGTGAAGGAAGCGCTATGTATATTCGCATTATGGTCACAAATTGGACGATACTGTATTTCCATTATGTCTCCTATTATTTTCCCATGATATCTCATAGAATACTGTCATCCAAAAGCACATCATTATTGAATGATTGAAAATGATGCCTCCGTTTTATGTCAAGATTGTCTTGACACTTAGACCCCCAAGATTTCAATAGCGCCTCACTTAAAAGATGACATTATTTTTGATTCAAATGAACTTTTATGGTGCAGAAGCCGCATGGTGCCTGTGCCTACAGTGTATGTATTTGTCAGTGTGTCTCTATCTGCATTTCTGTCTCTTGCTGGCCGCCAGCCTGTGTGATGATGTCAGCCTGTCTGTGATGTAAGAGAGACATTGTGATATCATCACATACTGTAGGCAGGATGGCAGGTGTAAAGCTTCTAAAAGAGAGAGGGAGGGAGAGAGGTAGAGGAGAGAGAGGGAGAAAGAGGGAGAGAGAGCAAGCAGCTCCTCCCTCCCATGCAAATGACTGGAGGCAGAGGAGTAGAGGGACAGAAGCCTGTGCTGCTTGTAATGGGACAGGATTTGGGGTGCTGTTTCATGCTCTATCTCCCTCCCTCCCACTGTCTCAGGTGCAGAAAGTTTTCAAGGGAGAGAGGAAAGGAAGAGGAAAATGGAAGCTGAGGAGAGCTGGTCCTGTCCCTCTTGTTGGTAAAGAGGGGGCATCCAGAAAGAGGTAAGGAGATAGTTTTATTTTAATTCAAGAAGGAGTGCCTGGTGGCGAAGCTGGTGTGCTCTGTCACACTACAGACCCCTCCCTGTGTGTGTGTGTGTGCGTGCGTGCGTCTGCAGGGGGTATCTGTCCCATCCATAGATATCAAGGGTACTGCAGCTGCTGCTGCTGTTCAAACTTTTGCTTTAGGCCCATTCCTTTGATGTTAATAAGCGTTTCTAGTACAATCTTTTTCGCTCTGTTCACCCACATCTTTACATTACCTCGTGTGTGTGTGTGTGTGTGTGTATGTGTATGTGTGTGTACGTGTGTATAGCATGTGTTTGAAACACTATACTGTATCTGCATAGAAAAAAAGCCTTCTTTTAGTAATGTACAGTTCAAATACTGTATGAACATGACCCCATCTCATCTCATCCCCCTGACTCTGGATACAAAACATTCATGTATTCGTTTGCAACTTTTCATACAATTTGCTTGCACCATTTCAGAGAAATTAAATATTTAAAATGGAAATAAATTGGTAACTGCAGTAACAAACAACACTGTACATGCTAATAGTACATCCATGTAAGCAGTACATACATGCTCAGGAGTTGTTTTTTTGGATCGGTATATACTTGTCATTATCCACTTCAACCATTTTAATTCCCCCCTTTTAAATTATTGTACTGGTTGATGTGTATGTATATATATATATATATATATATATATATATATATATATATATATATATATATATAGATATATATCTATATATCTATATATATATATATATATATATATTTCAACCATTATCACCTACAGTACAGTAGCATACAGTGCTCCCACTGCAGCAAGGGATTCTGGGAAATGACATGCAATGTTTACTCGCTCATCCCACAACGTGGCGGTATCAAATATAGCGTTTTCCCAGTTATTATATCCCTGCAGGATGTAGGATAATCCCAGCCAAACCCACATACTTACTACATTCCCGTTATGTCACATGTATTATTTCCTGTGAAGGAAGCGCTATGTATATTCCCATTATGGTCACAAATTGGACGATACTGTATTTCCATTATGTCTCCTATTATTTTCCCATGATATCTCATAGAATACTGTCATCCAAAACCACATCATTATTGAATGATTGAAAATGATGCCTCCGTTTTATGTCAAGATTGTCTTGACACTTAGACCCCCAAGATTTCAATAGCGCCTCACTTAAAAGATGACATTATTTTTGATTCAAATGAACTTTTATGGTGCAGAAGCCGCATGGTGCCTGTGCCTACAGTGTATGTATTTGTCAGTGTGTCTCTATCTGCATTTCTGTCTCTTGCTGGCCGCCAGCCTGTGTGATGATGTCAGCCTGTCTGTGATGTAAGAGAGACATTGTGATATCATCACATACTGTAGGCAGGATGGCAGGTGTAAAGCTTCTAAAAGAGAGAGGGAGGGAGAGAGGTAGAGGAGAGAGAGGGAGAAAGAGGGAGAGAGAGAGCAAGCAGCTCCTCCCTCCCATGCAAATGACTGGAGGCAGAGGAGTAGAGGGACAGAAGCCTGTGCTGCTTGTAATGGGACAGGATTTGGGGTGCTGTTTCATGCTCTATCTCCCTCCCTCCCACTGTCTCAGGTGCAGAAAGTTTTCAAGGGAGAGAGGAAAGGAAGAGGAAAATGGAAGCTGAGGAGAGCTGGTCCTGTCCCTCTTGTTGGTAAAGAGGGGGCATCCAGAAAGAGGTAAGGAGATAGTTTTATTTTAATTCAAGAAGGAGTGCCTGGTGGCGAAGCTGGTGTGCTCTGTCACACTACAGACCCCTCCCTGTGTGTGTGTGTGTGCGTGCGTGCGTCTGCAGGGGGTATCTGTCCCATCCATAGATATCAAGGGTACTGCAGCTGCTGCTGCTGTTCAAACTTTTGCTTTAGGCCCATTCCTTTGATGTTAATAAGCGTTTCTAGTACAATCTTTTTCGCTCTGTTCACCCACATCTTTACATTACCTCGTGTGTGTGTGTGTGTGTGTGTGTGTATGTGTATGTGTGTGTACGTGTGTATAGCATGTGTTTGAAACACTATACTGTATCTGCATAGAAAAAAAGCCTTCTTTTAGTAATGTACAGTTCAAATACTGTATGAACATGACCCCATCTCATCTCATCCCCCTGACTCTGGATACAAAACATTCATGTATTCGTTTGCAACTTTTCATACAATTTGCTTGCACCATTTCAGAGAAATTAAATATTTAAAATGGAAATAAATTGGTAACTGCAGTAACAAACAACACTGTACATGCTAATAGTACATCCATGTAAGCAGTACATACATGCTCAGGAGTTGTTTTTTTGGATCGGTATATACTTGTCATTATCCACTTCAACCATTTTAATTCCCCCCTTTTAAATTATTGTACTGGTTGATGTGTATGTATATATATATATATATATATATATATATATATATATATATATATATAGATATATATCTATATATCTATATATATATATATATATATATATATTTCAACCATTATCACCTACAGTACAGTAGCATACAGTGCTCCCACTGCAGCAAGGGATTCTGGGAAATGACATGCAATGTTTACTCGCTCATCCCACAACGTGGCGGTATCAAATATAGCGTTTTCCCAGTTATTATATCCCTGCAGGATGTAGGATAATCCCAGCCAAACCCACATACTTACTACATTCCCGTTATGTCACATGTATTATTTCCTGTGAAGGAAGCGCTATGTATATTCGCATTATGGTCACAAATTGGACGATACTGTATTTCCATTATGTCTCCTATTATTTTCCCATGATATCTCATAGAATACTGTCATCCAAAAGCACATCATTATTGAATGATTGAAAATGATGCCTCCGTTTTATGTCAAGATTGTCTTGACACTTAGACCCCCAAGATTTCAATAGCGCCTCACTTAAAAGATGACATTATTTTTGATTCAAATGAACTTTTATGGTGCAGAAGCCGCATGGTGCCTGTGCCTACAGTGTATGTATTTGTCAGTGTGTCTCTATCTGCATTTCTGTCTCTTGCTGGCCGCCAGCCTGTGTGATGATGTCAGCCTGTCTGTGATGTAAGAGAGACATTGTGATATCATCACATACTGTAGGCAGGATGGCAGGTGTAAAGCTTCTAAAAGAGAGAGGGAGGGAGAGAGGTAGAGGAGAGAGAGGGAGAAAGAGGGAGAGAGAGCAAGCAGCTCCTCCCTCCCATGCAAATGACTGGAGGCAGAGGAGTAGAGGGACAGAAGCCTGTGCTGCTTGTAATGGGACAGGATTTGGGGTGCTGTTTCATGCTCTATCTCCCTCCCTCCCACTGTCTCAGGTGCAGAAAGTTTTCAAGGGAGAGAGGAAAGGAAGAGGAAAATGGAAGCTGAGGAGAGCTGGTCCTGTCCCTCTTGTTGGTAAAGAGGGGGCATCCAGAAAGAGGTAAGGAGATAGTTTTATTTTAATTCAAGAAGGAGTGCCTGGTGGCGAAGCTGGTGTGCTCTGTCACACTACAGACCCCTCCCTGTGTGTGTGTGTGTGCGTGCGTGCGTCTGCAGGGGGTATCTGTCCCATCCATAGATATCAAGGGTACTGCAGCTGCTGCTGCTGTTCAAACTTTTGCTTTAGGCCCATTCCTTTGATGTTAATAAGCGTTTCTAGTACAATCTTTTTCGCTCTGTTCACCCACATCTTTACATTACCTCGTGTGTGTGTGTGTGTGTGTGTGTGTATGTGTATGTGTGTATAGCATGTGTTTGAAACACTATACTGTATCTGCATAGAAAAAAAGCCTTCTTTTAGTAATGTACAGTTCAAATACTGTATGAACATGACCCCATCTCATCTCATCCCCCTGACTCTGGATACAAAACATTCATGTATTCGTTTGCAACTTTTCATACAATTTGCTTGCACCATTTCAGAGAAATTAAATATTTAAAATGGAAATAAATTGGTAACTGCAGTAACAAACAACACTGTACATGCTAATAGTACATCCATGTAAGCAGTACATACATGCTCAGGAGTTGTTTTTTTGGATCGGTATATACTTGTCATTATCCACTTCAACCATTTTAATTCCCCCCTTTTAAATTATTGTACTGGTTGATGTGTATGTATATATATATATATATATATATATATATATATATATATATATATATATATATATAGATATATATCTATATATCTATATATATATATATATATATATATATATATATATATATATATATAGATATATATCTATATATCTATATATATATATATATTTCAACCATTATCACCTACAGTACAGTAGCATACAGTGCTCCCACTGCAGCAAGGGATTCTGGGAAATGACATGCAATGTTTACTCGCTCATCCCACAACGTGGCGGTATCAAATATAGCGTTTTCCCAGTTATTATATCCCTGCAGGATGTAGGATAATCCCAGCCAAACCCACATACTTACTACATTCCCGTTATGTCACATGTATTATTTCCTGTGAAGGAAGCGCTATGTATATTCGCATTATGGTCACAAATTGGACGATACTGTATTTCCATTATGTCTCCTATTATTTTCCCATGATATCTCATAGAATACTGTCATCCAAAAGCACATCATTATTGAATGATTGAAAATGATGCCTCCGTTTTATGTCAAGATTGTCTTGACACTTAGACCCCCAAGATTTCAATAGCGCCTCACTTAAAAGATGACATTATTTTTGATTCAAATGAACTTTTATGGTGCAGAAGCCGCATGGTGCCTGTGCCTACAGTGTATGTATTTGTCAGTGTGTCTCTATCTGCATTTCTGTCTCTTGCTGGCCGCCAGCCTGTGTGATGATGTCAGCCTGTCTGTGATGTAAGAGAGACATTGTGATATCATCACATACTGTAGGCAGGATGGCAGGTGTAAAGCTTCTAAAAGAGAGAGGGAGGGAGAGAGGTAGAGGAGAGAGAGGGAGAAAGAGGGAGAGAGAGCAAGCAGCTCCTCCCTCCCATGCAAATGACTGGAGGCAGAGGAGTAGAGGGACAGAAGCCTGTGCTGCTTGTAATGGGACAGGATTTGGGGTGCTGTTTCATGCTCTATCTCCCTCCCTCCCACTGTCTCAGGTGCAGAAAGTTTTCAAGGGAGAGAGGAAAGGAAGAGGAAAATGGAAGCTGAGGAGAGCTGGTCCTGTCCCTCTTGTTGGTAAAGAGGGGGCATCCAGAAAGAGGTAAGGAGATAGTTTTATTTTAATTCAAGAAGGAGTGCCTGGTGGCGAAGCTGGTGTGCTCTGTCACACTACAGACCCCTCCCTGTGTGTGTGTGTGTGCGTGCGTGCGTCTGCAGGGGGTATCTGTCCCATCCATAGATATCAAGGGTACTGCAGCTGCTGCTGCTGTTCAAACTTTTGCTTTAGGCCCATTCCTTTGATGTTAATAAGCGTTTCTAGTACAATCTTTTTCGCTCTGTTCACCCGCATCTTTACATTACCTCGTGTGTGTGTGTGTGTGTGTGTGTGTGTATGTGTATGTGTGTGTACGTGTGTATAGCATGTGTTTGAAACACTATACTGTATCTGCATAGAAAAAAAGCCTTCTTTTAGTAATGTACAGTTCAAATACTGTATGAACATGACCCCATCTCATCTCATCCCCCTGACTCTGGATACAAAACATTCATGTATTCGTTTGCAACTTTTCATACAATTTGCTTGCACCATTTCAGAGAAATTAAATATTTAAAATGGAAATAAATTGGTAACTGCAGTAACAAACAACACTGTACATGCTAATAGTACATCCATGTAAGCAGTACATACATGCTCAGGAGTTGTTTTTTTGGATCGGTATATACTTGTCATTATCCACTTCAACCATTTTAATTCCCCCCTTTTAAATTATTGTACTGGTTGATGTGTATGTATATATATATATATATATATATATATATATATATATATATATATATATATATATAGATATATATATATAGATATATATCTATATATCTATATATATATATATATATATATTTCAACCATTATCACCTACAGTACAGTAGCATACAGTGCTCCCACTGCAGCAAGGGATTCTGGGAAATGACATGCAATGTTTACTCGCTCATCCCACAACGTGGCGGTATCAAATATAGCGTTTTCCCAGTTATTATATCCCTGCAGGATGTAGGATAATCCCAGCCAAACCCACATACTTACTACATTCCCGTTATGTCACATGTATTATTTCCTGTGAAGGAAGCGCTATGTATATTCCCATTATGGTCACAAATTGGACGATACTGTATTTCCATTATGTCTCCTATTATTTTCCCATGATATCTCATAGAATACTGTCATCCAAAACCACATCATTATTGAATGATTGAAAATGATGCCTCCGTTTTATGTCAAGATTGTCTTGACACTTAGACCCCCAAGATTTCAATAGCGCCTCACTTAAAAGATGACATTATTTTTGATTCAAATGAACTTTTATGGTGCAGAAGCCGCATGGTGCCTGTGCCTACAGTGTATGTATTTGTCAGTGTGTCTCTATCTGCATTTCTGTCTCTTGCTGGCCGCCAGCCTGTGTGATGATGTCAGCCTGTCTGTCATGTAAGAGAGACATTGTGATATCATCACATACTGTAGGCAGGATGGCAGGTGTAAAGCTTCTAAAAGAGAGAGGGAGGGAGAGAGGTAGAGGAGAGAGAGGGAGAAAGAGGGAGAGAGAGAGCAAGCAGCTCCTCCCTCCCATGCAAATGACTGGAGGCAGAGGAGTAGAGGGACAGAAGCCTGTGCTGCTTGTAATGGGACAGGATTTGGGGTGCTGTTTCATGCTCTATCTCCCTCCCTCCCACTGTCTCAGGTGCAGAAAGTTTTCAAGGGAGAGAGGAAAGGAAGAGGAAAATGGAAGCTGAGGAGAGCTGGTCCTGTCCCTCTTGTTGGTAAAGAGGGGGCATCCAGAAAGAGGTAAGGAGATAGTTTTATTTTAATTCAAGAAGGAGTGCCTGGTGGCGAAGCTGGTGTGCTCTGTCACACTACAGACCCCTCCCTGTGTGTGTGTGTGTGCGTGCGTGCGTCTGCAGGGGGTATCTGTCCCATCCATAGATATCAAGGGTACTGCAGCTGCTGCTGCTGTTCAAACTTTTGCTTTAGGCCCATTCCTTTGATGTTAATAAGCGTTTCTAGTACAATCTTTTTCGCTCTGTTCACCCACATCTTTACATTACCTCGTGTGTGTGTGTGTGTGTGTGTGTGTATGTGTATGTGTGTGTACGTGTGTATAGCATGTGTTTGAAACACTATACTGTATCTGCATAGAAAAAAAGCCTTCTTTTAGTAATGTACAGTTCAAATACTGTATGAACATGACCCCATCTCATCTCATCCCCCTGACTCTGGATACAAAACATTCATGTATTCGTTTGCAACTTTTCATACAATTTGCTTGCACCATTTCAGAGAAATTAAATATTTAAAATGGAAATAAATTGGTAACTGCAGTAACAAACAACACTGTACATGCTAATAGTACATCCATGTAAGCAGTACATACATGCTCAGGAGTTGTTTTTTTGGATCGGTATATACTTGTCATTATCCACTTCAACCATTTTAATTCCCCCCTTTTAAATTATTGTACTGGTTGATGTGTATGTATATATATATATATATATATATATATATATATATATATATATATATATATAGATATATATCTATATATATATATATATATATATATTTCAACCATTATCACCTACAGTACAGTAGCATACAGTGCTCCCACTGCAGCAAGGGATTCTGGGAAATGACATGCAATGTTTACTCGCTCATCCCACAACGTGGCGGTATCAAATATAGCGTTTTCCCAGTTATTATATCCCTGCAGGATGTAGGATAATCCCAGCCAAACCCACATACTTACTACATTCCCGTTATGTCACATGTATTATTTCCTGTGAAGGAAGCGCTATGTATATTCCCATTATGGTCACAAATTGGACGATACTGTATTTCCATTATGTCTCCTATTATTTTCCCATGATATCTCATAGAATACTGTCATCCAAAACCACATCATTATTGAATGATTGAAAATGATGCCTCCGTTTTATGTCAAGATTGTCTTGACACTTAGACCCCCAAGATTTCAATAGCGCCTCACTTAAAAGATGACATTATTTTTGATTCAAATGAACTTTTATGGTGCAGAAGCCGCATGGTGCCTGTGCCTACAGTGTATGTATTTGTCAGTGTGTCTCTATCTGCATTTCTGTCTCTTGCTGGCCGCCAGCCTGTGTGATGATGTCAGCCTGTCTGTGATGTAAGAGAGACATTGTGATATCATCACATACTGTAGGCAGGATGGCAGGTGTAAAGCTTCTAAAAGAGAGAGGGAGGGAGAGAGGTAGAGGAGAGAGAGGGAGAAAGAGGGAGAGAGAGAGCAAGCAGCTCCTCCCTCCCATGCAAATGACTGGAGGCAGAGGAGTAGAGGGACAGAAGCCTGTGCTGCTTGTAATGGGACAGGATTTGGGGTGCTGTTTCATGCTCTATCTCCCTCCCTCCCACTGTCTCAGGTGCAGAAAGTTTTCAAGGGAGAGAGGAAAGGAAGAGGAAAATGGAAGCTGAGGAGAGCTGGTCCTGTCCCTCTTGTTGGTAAAGAGGGGGCATCCAGAAAGAGGTAAGGAGATAGTTTTATTTTAATTCAAGAAGGAGTGCCTGGTGGCGAAGCTGGTGTGCTCTGTCACACTACAGACCCCTCCCTGTGTGTGTGTGTGTGCGTGCGTGCGTCTGCAGGGGGTATCTGTCCCATCCATAGATATCAAGGGTACTGCAGCTGCTGCTGCTGTTCAAACTTTTGCTTTAGGCCCATTCCTTTGATGTTAATAAGCGTTTCTAGTACAATCTTTTTCGCTCTGTTCACCCACATCTTTACATTACCTCGTGTGTGTGTGTGTGTGTGTGTGTGTATGTGTATGTGTGTGTACGTGTGTATAGCATGTGTTTGAAACACTATACTGTATCTGCATAGAAAAAAAGCCTTCTTTTAGTAATGTACAGTTCAAATACTGTATGAACATGACCCCATCTCATCTCATCCCCCTGACTCTGGATACAAAACATTCATGTATTCGTTTGCAACTTTTCATACAATTTGCTTGCACCATTTCAGAGAAATTAAATATTTAAAATGGAAATAAATTGGTAACTGCAGTAACAAACAACACTGTACATGCTAATAGTACATCCATGTAAGCAGTACATACATGCTCAGGAGTTGTTTTTTTGGATCGGTATATACTTGTCATTATCCACTTCAACCATTTTAATTCCCCCCTTTTAAATTATTGTACTGGTTGATGTGTATGTATATATATATATATATATATATATATATATATATATATATATATATATATATATATATATATAGATATATATAGATATATATCTATATATCTATATATATATATATATATATATATATTTCAACCATTATCACCTACAGTACAGTAGCATACAGTGCTCCCACTGCAGCAAGGGATTCTGGGAAATGACATGCAATGTTTACTCGCTCATCCCACAACGTGGCGGTATCAAATATAGCGTTTTCCCAGTTATTATATCCCTGCAGGATGTAGGATAATCCCAGCCAAACCCACATACTTACTACATTCCCGTTATGTCACATGTATTATTTCCTGTGAAGGAAGCGCTATGTATATTCGCATTATGGTCACAAATTGGACGATACTGTATTTCCATTATGTCTCCTATTATTTTCCCATGATATCTCATAGAATACTGTCATCCAAAAGCACATCATTATTGAATGATTGAAAATGATGCCTCCGTTTTATGTCAAGATTGTCTTGACACTTAGACCCCCAAGATTTCAATAGCGCCTCACTTAAAAGATGACATTATTTTTGATTCAAATGAACTTTTATGGTGCAGAAGCCGCATGGTGCCTGTGCCTACAGTGTATGTATTTGTCAGTGTGTCTCTATCTGCATTTCTGTCTCTTGCTGGCCGCCAGCCTGTGTGATGATGTCAGCCTGTCTGTGATGTAAGAGAGACATTGTGATATCATCACATACTGTAGGCAGGATGGCAGGTGTAAAGCTTCTAAAAGAGAGAGGGAGGGAGAGAGGTAGAGGAGAGAGAGGGAGAAAGAGGGAGAGAGAGCAAGCAGCTCCTCCCTCCCATGCAAATGACTGGAGGCAGAGGAGTAGAGGGACAGAAGCCTGTGCTGCTTGTAATGGGACAGGATTTGGGGTGCTGTTTCATGCTCTATCTCCCTCCCTCCCACTGTCTCAGGTGCAGAAAGTTTTCAAGGGAGAGAGGAAAGGAAGAGGAAAATGGAAGCTGAGGAGAGCTGGTCCTGTCCCTCTTGTTGGTAAAGAGGGGGCATCCAGAAAGAGGTAAGGAGATAGTTTTATTTTAATTCAAGAAGGAGTGCCTGGTGGCGAAGCTGGTGTGCTCTGTCACACTACAGACCCCTCCCTGTGTGTGTGTGTGTGCGTGCGTGCGTCTGCAGGGGGTATCTGTCCCATCCATAGATATCAAGGGTACTGCAGCTGCTGCTGCTGTTCAAACTTTTGCTTTAGGCCCATTCCTTTGATGTTAATAAGCGTTTCTAGTACAATCTTTTTCGCTCTGTTCACCCACATCTTTACATTACCTCGTGTGTGTGTGTGTGTGTGTGTATGTGTATGTGTGTGTACGTGTGTATAGCATGTGTTTGAAACACTATACTGTATCTGCATAGAAAAAAAGCCTTCTTTTAGTAATGTACAGTTCAAATACTGTATGAACATGACCCCATCTCATCTCATCCCCCTGACTCTGGATACAAAACATTCATGTATTCGTTTGCAACTTTTCATACAATTTGCTTGCACCATTTCAGAGAAATTAAATATTTAAAATGGAAATAAATTGGTAACTGCAGTAACAAACAACACTGTACATGCTAATAGTACATCCATGTAAGCAGTACATACATGCTCAGGAGTTGTTTTTTTGGATCGGTATATACTTGTCATTATCCACTTCAACCATTTTAATTCCCCCCTTTTAAATTATTGTACTGGTTGATGTGTATGTATATATATATATATATATATATATATATATATATATATATATATATATAGATATAGATATATATCTATATATATATATATATATATATATTTCAACCATTATCACCTACAGTACAGTAGCATACAGTGCTCCCACTGCAGCAAGGGATTCTGGGAAATGACATGCAATGTTTACTCGCTC
Organism: Ascaphus truei; assembly: GCF_040206685.1. Taxonomy (NCBI): domain Eukaryota; kingdom Metazoa; phylum Chordata; class Amphibia; order Anura; family Ascaphidae; genus Ascaphus; species Ascaphus truei. The sequence goes on along the minus strand of NW_027454633.1, from coordinate 13,354 downwards.
ATCCCACAACGTGGCGGTATCAAATATAGCGTTTTCCCAGTTATTATATCCCTGCAGGATGTAGGATAATCCCAGCCAAACCCACATACTTACTACATTCCCGTTATGTCACATGTATTATTTCCTGTGAAGGAAGCGCTATGTATATTCCCATTATGGTCACAAATTGGACGATACTGTATTTCCATTATGTCTCCTATTATTTTCCCATGATATCTCATAGAATACTGTCATCCAAAACCACATCATTATTGAATGATTGAAAATGATGCCTCCGTTTTATGTCAAGATTGTCTTGACACTTAGACCCCCAAGATTTCAATAGCGCCTCACTTAAAAGATGACATTATTTTTGATTCAAATGAACTTTTATGGTGCAGAAGCCGCATGGTGCCTGTGCCTACAGTGTATGTATTTGTCAGTGTGTCTCTATCTGCATTTCTGTCTCTTGCTGGCCGCCAGCCTGTGTGATGATGTCAGCCTGTCTGTGATGTAAGAGAGACATTGTGATATCATCACATACTGTAGGCAGGATGGCAGGTGTAAAGCTTCTAAAAGAGAGAGGGAGGGAGAGAGGTAGAGGAGAGAGAGGGAGAAAGAGGGAGAGAGAGAGCAAGCAGCTCCTCCCTCCCATGCAAATGACTGGAGGCAGAGGAGTAGAGGGACAGAAGCCTGTGCTGCTTGTAATGGGACAGGATTTGGGGTGCTGTTTCATGCTCTATCTCCCTCCCTCCCACTGTCTCAGGTGCAGAAAGTTTTCAAGGGAGAGAGGAAAGGAAGAGGAAAATGGAAGCTGAGGAGAGCTGGTCCTGTCCCTCTTGTTGGTAAAGAGGGGGCATCCAGAAAGAGGTAAGGAGATAGTTTTATTTTAATTCAAGAAGGAGTGCCTGGTGGCGAAGCTGGTGTGCTCTGTCACACTACAGACCCCTCCCTGTGTGTGTGTGTGTGCGTGCGTGCGTCTGCAGGGGGTATCTGTCCCATCCATAGATATCAAGGGTACTGCAGCTGCTGCTGCTGTTCAAACTTTTGCTTTAGGCCCATTCCTTTGATGTTAATAAGCGTTTCTAGTACAATCTTTTTCGCTCTGTTCACCCACATCTTTACATTACCTCGTGTGTGTGTGTGTGTGTGTGTGTGTATGTGTATGTGTGTGTACGTGTGTATAGCATGTGTTTGAAACACTATACTGTATCTGCATAGAAAAAAAGCCTTCTTTTAGTAATGTACAGTTCAAATACTGTATGAACATGACCCCATCTCATCTCATCCCCCTGACTCTGGATACAAAACATTCATGTATTCGTTTGCAACTTTTCATACAATTTGCTTGCACCATTTCAGAGAAATTAAATATTTAAAATGGAAATAAATTGGTAACTGCAGTAACAAACAACACTGTACATGCTAATAGTACATCCATGTAAGCAGTACATACATGCTCAGGAGTTGTTTTTTTGGATCGGTATATACTTGTCATTATCCACTTCAACCATTTTAATTCCCCCCTTTTAAATTATTGTACTGGTTGATGTGTATGTATATATATATATATATATATATATATATATATATATATATATATATATATATATATATAGATATATATCTATATATCTATATATATATATATATATATATTTCAACCATTATCACCTACAGTACAGTAGCATACAGTGCTCCCACTGCAGCAAGGGATTCTGGGAAATGACATGCAATGTTTACTCGCTCATCCCACAACGTGGCGGTATCAAATATAGCGTTTTCCCAGTTATTATATCCCTGCAGGATGTAGGATAATCCCAGCCAAACCCACATACTTACTACATTCCCGTTATGTCACATGTATTATTTCCTGTGAAGGAAGCGCTATGTATATTCCCATTATGGTCACAAATTGGACGATACTGTATTTCCATTATGTCTCCTATTATTTTCCCATGATATCTCATAGAATACTGTCATCCAAAACCACATCATTATTGAATGATTGAAAATGATGCCTCCGTTTTATGTCAAGATTGTCTTGACACTTAGACCCCCAAGATTTCAATAGCGCCTCACTTAAAAGATGACATTATTTTTGATTCAAATGAACTTTTATGGTGCAGAAGCCGCATGGTGCCTGTGCCTACAGTGTATGTATTTGTCAGTGTGTCTCTATCTGCATTTCTGTCTCTTGCTGGCCGCCAGCCTGTGTGATGATGTCAGCCTGTCTGTGATGTAAGAGAGACATTGTGATATCATCACATACTGTAGGCAGGATGGCAGGTGTAAAGCTTCTAAAAGAGAGAGGGAGGGAGAGAGGTAGAGGAGAGAGAGGGAGAAAGAGGGAGAGAGAGAGCAAGCAGCTCCTCCCTCCCATGCAAATGACTGGAGGCAGAGGAGTAGAGGGACAGAAGCCTGTGCTGCTTGTAATGGGACAGGATTTGGGGTGCTGTTTCATGCTCTATCTCCCTCCCTCCCACTGTCTCAGGTGCAGAAAGTTTTCAAGGGAGAGAGGAAAGGAAGAGGAAAATGGAAGCTGAGGAGAGCTGGTCCTGTCCCTCTTGTTGGTAAAGAGGGGGCATCCAGAAAGAGGTAAGGAGATAGTTTTATTTTAATTCAAGAAGGAGTGCCTGGTGGCGAAGCTGGTGTGCTCTGTCACACTACAGACCCCTCCCTGTGTGTGTGTGTGTGCGTGCGTGCGTCTGCAGGGGGTATCTGTCCCATCCATAGATATCAAGGGTACTGCAGCTGCTGCTGCTGTTCAAACTTTTGCTTTAGGCCCATTCCTTTGATGTTAATAAGCGTTTCTAGTACAATCTTTTTCGCTCTGTTCACCCACATCTTTACATTACCTCGTGTGTGTGTGTGTGTGTGTGTGTATGTGTATGTGTGTGTACGTGTGTATAGCATGTGTTTGAAACACTATACTGTATCTGCATAGAAAAAAAGCCTTCTTTTAGTAATGTACAGTTCAAATACTGTATGAACATGACCCCATCTCATCTCATCCCCCTGACTCTGGATACAAAACATTCATGTATTCGTTTGCAACTTTTCATACAATTTGCTTGCACCATTTCAGAGAAATTAAATATTTAAAATGGAAATAAATTGGTAACTGCAGTAACAAACAACACTGTACATGCTAATAGTACATCCATGTAAGCAGTACATACATGCTCAGGAGTTGTTTTTTTGGATCGGTATATACTTGTCATTATCCACTTCAACCATTTTAATTCCCCCCTTTTAAATTATTGTACTGGTTGATGTGTATGTATGTATATATATATATATATATATATATATATATATATATATATATATATATATAGATATATATCTATATATCTATATATATATATATATATATATATATTTCAACCATTATCACCTACAGTACAGTAGCATACAGTGCTCCCACTGCAGCAAGGGATTCTGGGAAATGACATGCAATGTTTACTCGCTCATCCCACAACGTGGCGGTATCAAATATAGCGTTTTCCCAGTTATTATATCCCTGCAGGATGTAGGATAATCCCAGCCAAACCCACATACTTACTACATTCCCGTTATGTCACATGTATTATTTCCTGTGAAGGAAGCGCTATGTATATTCCCATTATGGTCACAAATTGGACGATACTGTATTTCCATTATGTCTCCTATTATTTTCCCATGATATCTCATAGAATACTGTCATCCAAAACCACATCATTATTGAATGATTGAAAATGATGCCTCCGTTTTATGTCAAGATTGTCTTGACACTTAGACCCCCAAGATTTCAATAGCGCCTCACTTAAAAGATGACATTATTTTTGATTCAAATGAACTTTTATGGTGCAGAAGCCGCATGGTGCCTGTGCCTACAGTGTATGTATTTGTCAGTGTGTCTCTATCTGCATTTCTGTCTCTTGCTGGCCGCCAGCCTGTGTGATGATGTCAGCCTGTCTGTGATGTAAGAGAGACATTGTGATATCATCACATACTGTAGGCAGGATGGCAGGTGTAAAGCTTCTAAAAGAGAGAGGGAGGGAGAGAGGTAGAGGAGAGAGAGGGAGAAAGAGGGAGAGAGAGAGCAAGCAGCTCCTCCCTCCCATGCAAATGACTGGAGGCAGAGGAGTAGAGGGACAGAAGCCTGTGCTGCTTGTAATGGGACAGGATTTGGGGTGCTGTTTCATGCTCTATCTCCCTCCCTCCCACTGTCTCAGGTGCAGAAAGTTTTCAAGGGAGAGAGGAAAGGAAGAGGAAAATGGAAGCTGAGGAGAGCTGGTCCTGTCCCTCTTGTTGGTAAAGAGGGGGCATCCAGAAAGAGGTAAGGAGATAGTTTTATTTTAATTCAAGAAGGAGTGCCTGGTGGCGAAGCTGGTGTGCTCTGTCACACTACAGACCCCTCCCTGTGTGTGTGTGTGTGCGTGCGTGCGTCTGCAGGGGGTATCTGTCCCATCCATAGATATCAAGGGTACTGCAGCTGCTGCTGCTGTTCAAACTTTTGCTTTAGGCCCATTCCTTTGATGTTAATAAGCGTTTCTAGTACAATCTTTTTCGCTCTGTTCACCCACATCTTTACATTACCTCGTGTGTGTGTGTGTGTGTGTGTGTGTATGTGTATGTGTGTGTACGTGTGTATAGCATGTGTTTGAAACACTATACTGTATCTGCATAGAAAAAAAGCCTTCTTTTAGTAATGTACAGTTCAAATACTGTATGAACATGACCCCATCTCATCTCATCCCCCTGACTCTGGATACAAAACATTCATGTATTCGTTTGCAACTTTTCATACAATTTGCTTGCACCATTTCAGAGAAATTAAATATTTAAAATGGAAATAAATTGGTAACTGCAGTAACAAACAACACTGTACATGCTAATAGTACATCCATGTAAGCAGTACATACATGCTCAGGAGTTGTTTTTTTGGATCGGTATATACTTGTCATTATCCACTTCAACCATTTTAATTCCCCCCTTTTAAATTATTGTACTGGTTGATGTGTATGTATATATATATATATATATATATATATATATATATATATATATATAGATATAGATATATATCTATATATATATATATATATATATATTTCAACCATTATCACCTACAGTACAGTAGCATACAGTGCTCCCACTGCAGCAAGGGATTCTGGGAAATGACATGCAATGTTTACTCGCTCATCCCACAACGTGGCGGTATCAAATATAGCGTTTTCCCAGTTATTATATCCCTGCAGGATGTAGGATAATCCCAGCCAAACCCACATACTTACTACATTCCCGTTATGTCACATGTATTATTTCCTGTGAAGGAAGCGCTATGTATATTCCCATTATGGTCACAAATTGGACGATACTGTATTTCCATTATGTCTCCTATTATTTTCCCATGATATCTCATAGAATACTGTCATCCAAAACCACATCATTATTGAATGATTGAAAATGATGCCTCCGTTTTATGTCAAGATTGTCTTGACACTTAGACCCCCAAGATTTCAATAGCGCCTCACTTAAAAGATGACATTATTTTTGATTCAAATGAACTTTTATGGTGCAGAAGCCGCATGGTGCCTGTGCCTACAGTGTATGTATTTGTCAGTGTGTCTCTATCTGCATTTCTGTCTCTTGCTGGCCGCCAGCCTGTGTGATGATGTCAGCCTGTCTGTGATGTAAGAGAGACATTGTGATATCATCACATACTGTAGGCAGGATGGCAGGTGTAAAGCTTCTAAAAGAGAGAGGGAGGGAGAGAGGTAGAGGAGAGAGAGGGAGAAAGAGGGAGAGAGAGAGCAAGCAGCTCCTCCCTCCCATGCAAATGACTGGAGGCAGAGGAGTAGAGGGACAGAAGCCTGTGCTGCTTGTAATGGGACAGGATTTGGGGTGCTGTTTCATGCTCTATCTCCCTCCCTCCCACTGTCTCAGGTGCAGAAAGTTTTCAAGGGAGAGAGGAAAGGAAGAGGAAAATGGAAGCTGAGGAGAGCTGGTCCTGTCCCTCTTGTTGGTAAAGAGGGGGCATCCAGAAAGAGGTAAGGAGATAGTTTTATTTTAATTCAAGAAGGAGTGCCTGGTGGCGAAGCTGGTGTGCTCTGTCACACTACAGACCCCTCCCTGTGTGTGTGTGTGTGCGTGCGTGCGTCTGCAGGGGGTATCTGTCCCATCCATAGATATCAAGGGTACTGCAGCTGCTGCTGCTGTTCAAACTTTTGCTTTAGGCCCATTCCTTTGATGTTAATAAGCGTTTCTAGTACAATCTTTTTCGCTCTGTTCACCCACATCTTTACATTACCTCGTGTGTGTGTGTGTGTGTGTGTGTGTATGTGTATGTGTGTGTACGTGTGTATAGCATGTGTTTGAAACACTATACTGTATCTGCATAGAAAAAAAGCCTTCTTTTAGTAATGTACAGTTCAAATACTGTATGAACATGACCCCATCTCATCTCATCCCCCTGACTCTGGATACAAAACATTCATGTATTCGTTTGCAACTTTTCATACAATTTGCTTGCACCATTTCAGAGAAATTAAATATTTAAAATGGAAATAAATTGGTAACTGCAGTAACAAACAACACTGTACATGCTAATAGTACATCCATGTAAGCAGTACATACATGCTCAGGAGTTGTTTTTTTGGATCGGTATATACTTGTCATTATCCACTTCAACCATTTTAATTCCCCCCTTTTAAATTATTGTACTGGTTGATGTGTATGTATATATATATATATATATATATATATATATATATATATATATATAGATATATATCTATATATCTATATATATATATATATATTTCAACCATTATCACCTACAGTACAGTAGCATACAGTGCTCCCACTGCAGCAAGGGATTCTGGGAAATGACATGCAATGTTTACTCGCTCATCCCACAACGTGGCGGTATCAAATATAGCGTTTTCCCAGTTATTATATCCCTGCAGGATGTAGGATAATCCCAGCCAAACCCACATACTTACTACATTCCCGTTATGTCACATGTATTATTTCCTGTGAAGGAAGCGCTATGTATATTCCCATTATGGTCACAAATTGGACGATACTGTATTTCCATTATGTCTCCTATTATTTTCCCATGATATCTCATAGAATACTGTCATCCAAAACCACATCATTATTGAATGATTGAAAATGATGCCTCCGTTTTATGTCAAGATTGTCTTGACACTTAGACCCCCAAGATTTCAATAGCGCCTCACTTAAAAGATGACATTATTTTTGATTCAAATGAACTTTTATGGTGCAGAAGCCGCATGGTGCCTGTGCCTACAGTGTATGTATTTGTCAGTGTGTCTCTATCTGCATTTCTGTCTCTTGCTGGCCGCCAGCCTGTGTGATGATGTCAGCCTGTCTGTGATGTAAGAGAGACATTGTGATATCATCACATACTGTAGGCAGGATGGCAGGTGTAAAGCTTCTAAAAGAGAGAGGGAGGGAGAGAGGTAGAGGAGAGAGAGGGAGAAAGAGGGAGAGAGAGAGCAAGCAGCTCCTCCCTCCCATGCAAATGACTGGAGGCAGAGGAGTAGAGGGACAGAAGCCTGTGCTGCTTGTAATGGGACAGGATTTGGGGTGCTGTTTCATGCTCTATCTCCCTCCCTCCCACTGTCTCAGGTGCAGAAAGTTTTCAAGGGAGAGAGGAAAGGAAGAGGAAAATGGAAGCTGAGGAGAGCTGGTCCTGTCCCTCTTGTTGGTAAAGAGGGGGCATCCAGAAAGAGGTAAGGAGATAGTTTTATTTTAATTCAAGAAGGAGTGCCTGGTGGCGAAGCTGGTGTGCTCTGTCACACTACAGACCCCTCCCTGTGTGTGTGTGTGTGCGTGCGTGCGTCTGCAGGGGGTATCTGTCCCATCCATAGATATCAAGGGTACTGCAGCTGCTGCTGCTGTTCAAACTTTTGCTTTAGGCCCATTCCTTTGATGTTAATAAGCGTTTCTAGTACAATCTTTTTCGCTCTGTTCACCCACATCTTTACATTACCTCGTGTGTGTGTGTGTGTGTGTGTGTGTATGTGTATGTGTGTGTACGTGTGTATAGCATGTGTTTGAAACACTATACTGTATCTGCATAGAAAAAAAGCCTTCTTTTAGTAATGTACAGTTCAAATACTGTATGAACATGACCCCATCTCATCTCATCCCCCTGACTCTGGATACAAAACATTCATGTATTCGTTTGCAACTTTTCATACAATTTGCTTGCACCATTTCAGAGAAATTAAATATTTAAAATGGAAATAAATTGGTAACTGCAGTAACAAACAACACTGTACATGCTAATAGTACATCCATGTAAGCAGTACATACATGCTCAGGAGTTGTTTTTTTGGATCGGTATATACTTGTCATTATCCACTTCAACCATTTTAATTCCCCCCTTTTAAATTATTGTACTGGTTGATGTGTATGTATGTATATATATATATATATATATATATATATATATATATATATATATATATATATAGATATATATCTATATATCTATATATATATATATATATATATATATTTCAACCATTATCACCTACAGTACAGTAGCATACAGTGCTCCCACTGCAGCAAGGGATTCTGGGAAATGACATGCAATGTTTACTCGCTCATCCCACAACGTGGCGGTATCAAATATAGCGTTTTCCCAGTTATTATATCCCTGCAGGATGTAGGATAATCCCAGCCAAACCCACATACTTACTACATTCCCGTTATGTCACATGTATTATTTCCTGTGAAGGAAGCGCTATGTATATTCCCATTATGGTCACAAATTGGACGATACTGTATTTCCATTATGTCTCCTATTATTTTCCCATGATATCTCATAGAATACTGTCATCCAAAACCACATCATTATTGAATGATTGAAAATGATGCCTCCGTTTTATGTCAAGATTGTCTTGACACTTAGACCCCCAAGATTTCAATAGCGCCTCACTTAAAAGATGACATTATTTTTGATTCAAATGAACTTTTATGGTGCAGAAGCCGCATGGTGCCTGTGCCTACAGTGTATGTATTTGTCAGTGTGTCTCTATCTGCATTTCTGTCTCTTGCTGGCCGCCAGCCTGTGTGATGATGTCAGCCTGTCTGTGATGTACACTGGCGACACACTTTATTCGAGCTTGGCTAGTCCCACGAATTCGGATATACCCGGGTGTATTGAGGTTTGTGACTGTTTTCTGCCCGAGTACATTGAGTTATTTTCCAAGCAGGGATTGAAGCATTTTATTCCCGCTGGCTGCAATACTGCACAGTATATATATATAAACTGCATTACAATTCATGAATTTATGCCATCTGGTAGACACGCGAAGCATTGCAGCCTATTAAATCCTAATCATTATCATTTAATAGATCAGCCGCCCATCACCCAGGCATGAACCCAGGCTGGGAAGGCAAATGCAACGGGGCTTGTCAGAGGTTAGGAGTGGCGCATTCCAGGTATCTGCCAGGTACATACCGGGTATTTGCTCGAATAAAGTGTGTCGGTGCAGTAAGAGAGACATTGTGATATCATCACATACTGTAGGCAGGATGGCAGGTGTAAAGCTTCTAAAAGAGAGAGGGAGGGAGAGAGGTAGAGGAGAGAGAGGGAGAAAGAGGGAGAGAGAGAGCAAGCAGCTCCTCCCTCCCATGCAAATGACTGGAGGCAGAGGAGTAGAGGGACAGAAGCCTGTGCTGCTTGTAATGGGACAGGATTTGGGGTGCTGTTTCATGCTCTATCTCCCTCCCTCCCACTGTCTCAGGTGCAGAAAGTTTTCAAGGGAGAGAGGAAAGGAAGAGGAAAATGGAAGCTGAGGAGAGCTGGTCCTGTCCCTCTTGTTGGTAAAGAGGGGGCATCCAGAAAGAGGTAAGGAGATAGTTTTATTTTAATTCAAGAAGGAGTGCCTGGTGGCGAAGCTGGTGTGCTCTGTCACACTACAGACCCCTCCCTGTGTGTGTGTGTGTGCGTGCGTGCGTCTGCAGGGGGTATCTGTCCCATCCATAGATATCAAGGGTACTGCAGCTGCTGCTGCTGTTCAAACTTTTGCTTTAGGCCCATTCCTTTGATGTTAATAAGCGTTTCTAGTACAATCTTTTTCGCTCTGTTCACCCACATCTTTACATTACCTCGTGTGTGTGTGTGTGTGTGTGTGTGTATGTGTATGTGTGTGTACGTGTGTATAGCATGTGTTTGAAACACTATACTGTATCTGCATAGAAAAAAAGCCTTCTTTTAGTAATGTACAGTTCAAATACTGTATGAACATGACCCCATCTCATCTCATCCCCCTGACTCTGGATACAAAACATTCATGTATTCGTTTGCAACTTTTCATACAATTTGCTTGCACCATTTCAGAGAAATTAAATATTTAAAATGGAAATAAATTGGTAACTGCAGTAACAAACAACACTGTACATGCTAATAGTACATCCATGTAAGCAGTACATACATGCTCAGGAGTTGTTTTTTTGGATCGGTATATACTTGTCATTATCCACTTCAACCATTTTAATTCCCCCCTTTTAAATTATTGTACTGGTTGATGTGTATGTATATATATATATATATATATATATATATATATATATATATATATATATATATATATATATATATATATATATATAGATATATATCTATATATCTATATATATATATATATATATATTTCAACCATTATCACCTACAGTACAGTAGCATACAGTGCTCCCACTGCAGCAAGGGATTCTGGGAAATGACATGCAATGTTTACTCGCTCATCCCACAACGTGGCGGTATCAAATATAGCGTTTTCCCAGTTATTATATCCCTGCAGGATGTAGGATAATCCCAGCCAAACCCACATACTTACTACATTCCCGTTATGTCACATGTATTATTTCCTGTGAAGGAAGCGCTATGTATATTCCCATTATGGTCACAAATTGGACGATACTGTATTTCCATTATGTCTCCTATTATTTTCCCATGATATCTCATAGAATACTGTCATCCAAAACCACATCATTATTGAATGATTGAAAATGATGCCTCCGTTTTATGTCAAGATTGTCTTGACACTTAGACCCCCAAGATTTCAATAGCGCCTCACTTAAAAGATGACATTATTTTTGATTCAAATGAACTTTTATGGTGCAGAAGCCGCATGGTGCCTGTGCCTACAGTGTATGTATTTGTCAGTGTGTCTCTATCTGCATTTCTGTCTCTTGCTGGCCGCCAGCCTGTGTGATGATGTCAGCCTGTCTGTGATGTAAGAGAGACATTGTGATATCATCACATACTGTAGGCAGGATGGCAGGTGTAAAGCTTCTAAAAGAGAGAGGGAGGGAGAGAGGTAGAGGAGAGAGAGGGAGAAAGAGGGAGAGAGAGAGCAAGCAGCTCCTCCCTCCCATGCAAATGACTGGAGGCAGAGGAGTAGAGGGACAGAAGCCTGTGCTGCTTGTAATGGGACAGGATTTGGGGTGCTGTTTCATGCTCTATCTCCCTCCCTCCCACTGTCTCAGGTGCAGAAAGTTTTCAAGGGAGAGAGGAATGGAAGAGGAAAATGGAAGCTGAGGAGAGCTGGTCCTGTCCCTCTTGTTGGTAAAGAGGGGGCATCCAGAAAGAGGTAAGGAGATAGTTTTATTTTAATTCAAGAAGGAGTGCCTGGTGGCGAAGCTGGTGTGCTCTGTCACACTACAGACCCCTCCCTGTGTGTGTGTGTGTGCGTGCGTGCGTCTGCAGGGGGTATCTGTCCCATCCATAGATATCAAGGGTACTGCAGCTGCTGCTGCTGTTCAAACTTTTGCTTTAGGCCCATTCCTTTGATGTTAATAAGCGTTTCTAGTACAATCTTTTTCGCTCTGTTCACCCACATCTTTACATTACCTCGTGTGTGTGTGTGTGTGTGTGTGTGTATGTGTATGTGTGTGTACGTGTGTATAGCATGTGTTTGAAACACTATACTGTATCTGCATAGAAAAAAAGCCTTCTTTTAGTAATGTACAGTTCAAATACTGTATGAACATGACCCCATCTCATCTCATCCCCCTGACTCTGGATACAAAACATTCATGTATTCGTTTGCAACTTTTCATACAATTTGCTTGCACCATTTCAGAGAAATTAAATATTTAAAATGGAAATAAATTGGTAACTGCAGTAACAAACAACACTGTACATGCTAATAGTACATCCATGTAAGCAGTACATACATGCTCAGGAGTTGTTTTTTTGGATCGGTATATACTTGTCATTATCCACTTCAACCATTTTAATTCCCCCCTTTTAAATTATTGTACTGGTTGATGTGTATGTATATATATATATATATATATATATATATATATATATATATATATAGATATATATCTATAGATATATATATATATATATATTTCAACCATTATCACCTACAGTACAGTAGCATACAGTGCTCCCACTGCAGCAAGGGATTCTGGGAAATGACATGCAATGTTTACTCGCTCATCCCACAACGTGGCGGTATCAAATATAGCGTTTTCCCAGTTATTATATCCCTGCAGGATGTAGGATAATCCCAGCCAAACCCACATACTTACTACATTCCCGTTATGTCACATGTATTATTTCCTGTGAAGGAAGCGCTATGTATATTCCCATTATGGTCACAAATTGGACGATACTGTATTTCCATTATGTCTCCTATTATTTTCCCATGATATCTCATAGAATACTGTCATCCAAAACCACATCATTATTGAATGATTGAAAATGATGCCTCCGTTTTATGTCAAGATTGTCTTGACACTTAGACCCCCAAGATTTCAATAGCGCCTCACTTAAAAGATGACATTATTTTTGATTCAAATGAACTTTTATGGTGCAGAAGCCGCATGGTGCCTGTGCCTACAGTGTATGTATTTGTCAGTGTGTCTCTATCTGCATTTCTGTCTCTTGCTGGCCGCCAGCCTGTGTGATGATGTCAGCCTGTCTGTGATGTAAGAGAGACATTGTGATATCATCACATACTGTAGGCAGGATGGCAGGTGTAAAGCTTCTAAAAGAGAGAGGGAGGGAGAGAGGTAGAGGAGAGAGAGGGAGAAAGAGGGAGAGAGAGAGCAAGCAGCTCCTCCCTCCCATGCAAATGACTGGAGGCAGAGGAGTAGAGGGACAGAAGCCTGTGCTGCTTGTAATGGGACAGGATTTGGGGTGCTGTTTCATGCTCTATCTCCCTCCCTCCCACTGTCTCAGGTGCAGAAAGTTTTCAAGGGAGAGAGGAAAGGAAGAGGAAAATGGAAGCTGAGGAGAGCTGGTCCTGTCCCTCTTGTTGGTAAAGAGGGGGCATCCAGAAAGAGGTAAGGAGATAGTTTTATTTTAATTCAAGAAGGAGTGCCTGGTGGC
>NW_027454632.1:50000-68088 GCF_040206685.1 Ascaphus truei | reverse complement strand
GGGGAGAGAAGGCAGAGAGACAGGGGGAGAGAAGGCAGAGAGACAGGGGGGAGAGAAGGCAGAGAGACAGGGGGAGAGAAGGCAGAGAGACAGGGGGAGAGAAGGCAGAGAGACAGGGGGAGAGAAGGCAGAGAGACAGGGGGAGAGAAGGCAGAGAGACAGGGGGAGAGAAGGCAGAGAGACAGGGGGGAGAGAAGCAGAGAGCAGGAGAGACAGGGGGAGAGAAGGCAGAGAGACAGGGGGAGAGAAGGCAGAGAGACAGGGGGAGAGAAGGCAGAGAGACAGGGGGAGAGAAGGCAGAGAGACAGGGGGAGAGAAGGCAGAGAGACAGGGGGAGAGAAGCAGAGAGACAGAGGGGGAGAGAAGGCAGAGAGACAGGGGAGAGAAGGCAGAGAGACAGGGGGAGAGAAGGCAGAGAGACAGAGGGGGAGAGAAGGCAGAGAGACAGGGGGAGAGAAGGCAGAGAGACAGGGGGAGAGAAGGCAGAGAGACAGGGGGAGAGAAGGCAGAGAGACAGGGGGAGAGAAGGCAGAGAGACAGGGGGGAGAGAAGGCAGAGAGACAGGGGGAGAGAAGGCAGAGAGACAGGGGGAGAGAAGGCAGAGAGACAGGGGGAGAGAAGGCAGAGAGACAAGGGGGAGAGAAGGCAGAGAGACAGGGGGAGAGAAGGCAGAGAGACAGGGGGAGAGAAGGCAGAGAGACAGAGGGGGAGAGAAGGCAGAGAGACAGGGGGAGAGAAGGCAGAGAGACAGGGGGGAGAGAAGGCAGAGAGACAGGGGGGAGAGAAGGCAGAGAGACAGGGGGAGAGAAGGCAGAGAGACAGGGGGGAGAGAAGGCAGAGAGACAGGGGGAGAGAAGGCAGAGAGACAGGGGGAGAGAAGGCAGAGAGACAGGGGGAGAGAGGCAGAGAGACAGGGGGAGAGAAGGCAGAGAGACAGGGGGGAGAGAAGGCAGAGAGACAGGGGGGAGAGAAGGCAGAGAGACAGGGGAGAGAAGGCAGAGAGACAGGGGGAGAGAAGGCAGAGAGACAGGGGGAGAGAAGGCAGAGAGACAGGGGGAGAGAAGGCAGAGAGACAGGGGGAGAGAAGGCAGAGAGACAGGGGGGAGAGAAGGCAGAGAGACAGGGGGGAGAGAAGGCAGAGAGACAGGGGGAGAGAAGGCAGAGAGACAGGGGGAGAGAAGGCAGAGAGACAGAGGGGAGAGAAGGCAGAGAGACAGGGGGAGAGAAGGCAGAGAGACAGAGGGGGAGAGAAGGCAGAGAGACAGGGGGAGAGAAGGCAGAGAGACAGGGGGAGAGAAGGCAGAGAGACAGGGGGGAGAGAAGGCAGAGAGACAGGGGGAGAGAAGGCAGAGAGACAGGGGGGAGAGAAGGCAGAGAGACAAGGGGGAGAGAAGGCAGAGAGACAGGGGGAGAGAAGGCAGAGAGACGGGGGAGAGAAGGCAGAGAGACAGGGGGGAGAGAAGGCAGAGAGACAGGGGGAGAGAAGGCAGAGAGACAGGGGGGAGAGAAGGCAGAGAGACAGGGGGGAGAGAAGGCAGAGAGACAGAGGGGGAGAGAAGGCAGAGAGACAAGGGGGAGAGAAGGCAGAGAGACAGGGGGGAGAGAAGGCAGAGAGACAGAGGGGGGAGAGAAGGCAGAGAGACAGGGGGGAGAGAAGGCAGAGAGACAGGGGGAGAGAAGGCAGAGAGACAGAGGGGGAGAGAAGGCAGAGAGACAAGGGGGGAGAGAAGGCAGAGAGACGGGGAGAGAAGCAGAGAGACAGGGGGAGAGAAGGCAGAGAGACAGGGGGAGAGAAGGCAGAGAGACAGGGGGAGAGAAGGCAGAGAGAGAGACAGGGGGAGAGAAGGCAGAGAGACAAAGGGGGAGAGAAGGCAGAGAGACAGGGGGAGAGAAGGCAGAGAGACAGGGGGAGAGAAGGCAGAGAGACAGAGGGGGAGAGAAGGCAGAGAGACAAGGGGGGAGAGAAGGCAGAGAGACAGGGGAGAGAAGGCAGAGAGACAGGGGGGGAGAGAAGGCAGAGAGACAGGGGGGAGAGAAGGCAGAGAGACAGGGGGAGAGAAGGCAGAGAGACAGGGGGAGAGAAGGCAGAGAGACAGGGGGAGAGAAGGCAGAGAGACAGGGGGAGAGAAGGCAGAGAGACAGAGGGGGAGAGAAGGCAGAGAGACAGAGGGGGAGAGAAGGCAGAGAGACGGGGGAGAGAAGGCAGAGAGACAGGGGGAGAGAAGGCAGAGAGACAGGGGAGAGAAGGCAGAGAGACAGGGGGAGAGAAGGCAGAGAGACAGGGGGAGAGAAGGCAGAGAGACAAGGGGGAGAGAAGGCAGAGAGACAGGGGGAGAGAAGGCAGAGAGACAGAGGGGGAGAGAAGGCAGAGAGACAGGGGGAGAGAAGGCAGAGAGACAGGGGGAGAGAAGGCAGAGAGACAGGGGGGAGAGAAGGCAGAGAGACAGGGGGAGAGAAGGCAGAGAGACAGGGGGGAGAGAAGGCAGAGAGACAGGGGGAGAGAAGGCAGAGAGACAGAGGGGGAGAGAAGGCAGAGAGACAAAGGGGGAGAGAAGGCAGAGAGACAGGGGGAGAGAAGGCAGAGAGACAGGGGGGAGAGAAGGCAGAGAGACAGGGGGGAGAGAAGGCAGAGAGACAGGGGGAGAGAAGGCAGAGAGACAGGGGGGAGAGAAGGCAGAGAGACAGAGGGGGAGAGAAGGCAGAGAGACAAGGGGGAGAGAAGGCAGAGAGACAGGGGGGAGAGAAGGCAGAGAGACAGGGGGAGAGAAGGCAGAGAGACAGGGGGAGAGAAGGCAGAGAGACAGGGGGAGAGAAGGCAGAGAGACAGAGGGGGAGAGAGAAGGCAGAGAGACAGGGGGAGAGAAGGCAGAGAGACAGAGGGGAGAGAAGGCAGAGAGACAGGGGGGAGAGAAGGCAGAGAGACAGGGGGAGAGAAGGCAGAGAGACAGGGGGAGAGAAGGCAGAGAGACAGGGGGAGAGAAGGCAGAGAGACAGGGGGGAGAGAAGGCAGAGAGACAGGGGGAGAGAAGGCAGAGAGACAGAGGGGGAGAGAAGGCAGAGAGACAAGGGGGAGAGAAGGCAGAGAGACAGGGGGAGAGAAGGCAGAGAGACAGGGGGAGAGAAGGCAGAGAGACAAGGGGGAGAGAAGGCAGAGAGACAAGGGGGAGAGAAGGCAGAGAGACAGGGGGAGAGAAGGCAGAGAGACAGGGGAGAGAAGGCAGAGAGACAGGGGGAGAGAAGGCAGAGAGACAGGGGGAGAGAAGGCAGAGAGACAGAGGGGGAGAGAAGGCAGAGAGACGGGGGGAGAGAAGGCAGAGAGACAGAGGGGAGAGAAGGCAGAGAGACAGAGGGGGAGAGAAGGCAGAGAGACAGGGGGGAGAGAAGGCAGAGAGACGGGGGAGAGAAGGCAGAGAGACAGGGGGAGAGAAGGCAGAGAGACAGGGGGAGAGAAGGCAGAGAGACAGAGGGGAGAGAAGCAGAGAGACAAAGGGGGAGAGAAGGCAGAGAGACAGGGGGAGAGAAGGCAGAGAGACAGGGGGGAGAGAAGGCAGAGAGACAAAGGGGGGAGAGAAGGCAGAGAGACGGGGAGAGAAGGCAGAGAGACAGGGGGGGAGAGAAGGCAGAGAGACAGAGGGGGAGAGAAGGCAGAGAGACAGAGGGGGAGAGAAGGCAGAGAGACAGGGGGGAGAGAAGGCAGAGAGACGGGGAGAGAAGGCAGAGAGACAGGGGGGGAGAGAAGGCAGAGAGACAAAGGGGGAGAGAAGGCAGAGAGACGGGGAGAGAAGGCAGAGAGACAGGGGGGAGAGAAGGCAGAGAGACAGAGGGGGAGAGAAGGCAGAGAGACAAAGGGGGAGAGAAGGCAGAGAGACAGGGGGGAGAAGGCAGAGAGACAAGGGGGAGAGAAGGCAGAGAGACGGGGAGAGAGAAGGCAGAGAGACAAAGGGGGAGAGAAGGCAGAGAGACAGAGGGGAGAGAAGGCAGAGAGACAAAGGGGGAGAGAAGGCAGAGAGACAGGGGGAGAGAAGGCAGAGAGACAAAGGGGGAGAGAAGGCAGAGAGACAGAGGGGGAGAGAAGGCAGAGAGACGGGGGGAGAGAAGGCAGAGAGACAGGGGAGAGAAGGCAGAGAGACAGAGGGGGAGAGAAGGCAGAGAGACAGGGGGAGAGAAGGCAGAGAGACAGGGGGAGAGAAGGCAGAGATAGAGACAGGGGGAGAGAGAGGAAGAGCAGAGACAGGGGGAGAGAAGGCAGAGAGACAGGGGGAGAGAAGGCAGAGAGACAGGGGGAGAGAAGGCAGAGAGACAGGGGGAGAGAAGGCAGAGAGACAGGGGGAGAGAAGGCAGAGAGACAGGGGGAGAGAAGGCAGAGAGACAGGGGGAGAGAAGGCAGAGAGACAGGGGGAGAGAAGGCAGAGAGACAGAGGGGGAGAGAAGGCAGAGAGACAGGGGGAGAGAAGGCAGAGAGACAGAGGGGGAGAGAAGGCAGAGAGACGGGGGGAGAGAAGGCAGAGAGACAGGGGGGGAGAGAAGGCAGAGAGACAGGGGGAGAGAAGGCAGAGAGACAGAGGGGGAGAGAAGGCAGAGAGACAGGGGGGAGAGAAAGGCAGAGAGACAGGGAGAGAGGCAGAGAGACAGAGAGAAGGCAGAGAGACAGAGGGGGAGAGAAGGCAGAGAGACAGGGGGAGAGAAGGCAGAGAGACAAAGGGGGAGAGAAGGCAGAGAGACAGGGGGAGAGAAGGCAGAGAGACAGGGGAGAGAAGGCAGAGAGACAGAGGGGAGAGAAGGCAGAGAGACAGGGGGAGAGAAGGCAGAGAGACAGGGGGAGAGAAGGCAGAGAGACGGGGGGAGAGAAGGCAGAGAGACAGGGGGGAGAGAAGGCAGAGAGACAGGGGGAGAGAAGGCAGAGAGACAAGGGGGAGAGAAGGCAGAGAGACAGGGGGAGAGAAGGCAGAGAGACAGGGGGGAGAGAAGGCAGAGAGACAGAGGGGGAGAGAAGGCAGAGAGACGGGGGAGAGAAGGCAGAGAGACAGGGGGAGAGAAGGCAGAGAGACAGGGGGAGAGAAGGCAGAGAGACAGGGGGAGAGAAGGCAGAGAGACAGAGGGGAGAGAAGGCAGAGAGACAGGGGGAGAGAGAAGGCAGAGAGACGGGGAGAGAAGGCAGAGAGACAGGGGGGGAGAAGGCAGAGAGACGGGGGGAGAGAAGGCAGAGAGACAGGGGAGAGAAGGCAGAGAGACAGGGGGAGAGAAGGCAGAGAGACAGAGGGGGAGAGAAGGCAGAGAGACAGGGGGAGAGAAGGCAGAGAGACAGAGGGGGAGAGAAGGCAGAGAGACAGGGGGAGAGAAGGCAGAGAGACAGGGGGGAGAGAAGGCAGAGAGACAGGGGGAGAGAAGGCAGAGAGACAGGGGGAGAGAAGGCAGAGAGACAGGGGGAGAGAAGCAGAGAGACAAGGGGGAGAGAAGGCAGAGAGACAGGGGGGAGAGAAGGCAGAGAGACGGGGGGAGAGAAGGCAGAGAGACAGAGGGGGAGAGAAGGCAGAGAGACAGGGGGAGAGAAGGCAGAGAGACAGGGGGGAGAGAAGGCAGAGAGACAGGGGGAGAGAAGGCAGAGAGACAGAGGGGGAGAGAAGGCAGAGAGACAAAGGGGGAGAGAAGGCAGAGAGACAGGGGGGAGAGAAGGCAGAGAGACAGAGGGGGAGAGAAGGCAGAGAGACAGGGGGAGAGAAGGCAGAGAGACAAGGGGGGAGAGAAGGCAGAGAGACAGAGGGGGAGAGAAGGCAGAGAGACAAAGGGGGAGAGAAGGCAGAGAGACAGGGGGAGAGAAGGCAGAGAGACAGGGGGAGGAGAAGGCAGAGAGACAGGGGGAGAGAAGGCAGAGAGACAGAGGGGGAGAGAAGGCAGAGAGACAGGGGGAGAGAAGGCAGAGAGACAGAGGGGGAGAGAAGGCAGAGAGACAAAGGGGGAGAGAAGGCAGAGAGACAGGGGGAGAGAAGCAGAGAGACAGGGGGGAGAGAAGGCAGAGAGACAGGGGGAGAGAAGGCAGAGAGACAGGGGGAGAGAAGGCAGAGAGACAGGGGGGAGAGAAGGCAGAGAGACAGGGGGAGAGAAGGCAGAGAGACAGGGGGAGAGAAGGCAGAGAGACAGAGGGGGAGAGAAGGCAGAGAGACAGAGGGGGAGAGAAGGCAGAGAGACGGGGGGAGAGAAGGCAGAGAGACAGGGAGAGAAGGCAGAGAGACAGGGGGGAGAGAAGGCAGAGAGACAGGGGGAGAGAAGGCAGAGAGACAGGGGGAGAGAAGGCAGAGAGACAAAGGGGGAGAGAAGGCAGAGAGACAGGGGGAGAGAAGGCAGAGAGACAGGGGGAGAGAAGGCAGAGAGACAGGGGGAGAGAAGGCAGAGAGACAGGGGGAGAGAAGGCAGAGAGACAGGGGGGAGAGAAGGCAGAGAGACAGGGGGAGAGAAGGCAGAGAGACAGAGGGGGAGAGAAGGCAGAGAGACAGGGGGAGAGAAGGCAGAGAGACAGGGGGAGAGAAGGCAGAGAGACAGAGGGGGAGAGAAGGCAGAGAGACAGAGGGGGAGAGAAGGCAGAGAGACAGGGGGAGAGAAGGCAGAGAGACAGGGGGAGAGAAGGCAGAGAGACAGGGGGAGAGAAGGCAGAGAGACAGGGAGAGAGAAGGCAGAGAGACAGAGGGGGAGAGAAGGCAGAGAGACAGGGGGAGAGAAGGCAGAGAGACAGAGGGGAGAGAAGGCAGAGAGACAGGGGGAGAGAAGGCAGAGAGACAGGGGGAGAGAAGGCAGAGAGACAGGGGGAGAGAAGGCAGAGAGACAGGGGGAGAGAAGGCAGAGAGACAGGGGGAGAGACTGGCAGAGAGACAGGGGGGAGAGAAGGCAGAGAGACAGAGGGGGAGAGAAGGCAGAGAGACAAAGGGGGGAGAGAAGGCAGAGAGACAGGGGGGAGAGAAGGCAGAGAGACAGGGGGAGAGAAGGCAGAGAGACAAGGGGGAGAGAAGGCAGAGAGACAAGGGGGAGAGAAGGCAGAGAGACGGGGAGAGAAGGCAGAGAGACAGGGGGGAGAGAAGGCAGAGAGACAGGGGGAGAGAAGGCAGAGAGACAGGGGGAGAGAAGGCAGAGAGACAGAGGGGGAGAGAAGGCAGAGAGACGGGGGGAGAGAAGGCAGAGAGACAGAGGGGGGAGAGAAGGCAGAGAGACAGAGGGGGAGAGAAGGCAGAGAGACAGGGGGAGAGAAGGCAGAGAGACGGGGGAGAGAAGGCAGAGAGACAGGGGGAGAGAAGGCAGAGAGACAGGGGGAGAGAAGGCAGAGAGACAGAGGGGGAGAGAAGGCAGAGAGACAAAGGGGGAGAGAAGGCAGAGAGACAGGGGAGAGAAGGCAGAGAGACAGGGGGAGAGAAGGCAGAGAGACAAAGGGGGAGAGAAGGCAGAGAGACGGGGAGAGAAGGCAGAGACAGGGGGGGAGAGAAGGCAGAGAGACAGAGGGGGAGAGAAGGCAGAGAGACAGAGGGGGAGAGAAGGCAGAGAGACAGGGGGAGAGAAGGCAGAGAGACGGGGAGAGAAGGCAGAGAGACAGGGGGGAGAGAAGGCAGAGAGACAGAGGGGGAGAGAAGGCAGAGAGACAAAGGGGGGAGAGAAGGCAGAGAGACAGGGGGAGAGAAGGCAGAGAGACAGGGGGGGAGAGAAGGCAGAGAGACAGAGGGGGAGAGAAGGCAGAGAGACAAGGGGGAGAGAAGGCAGAGAGACAGGGGGAGAGAAGGCAGAGAGACAAAGGGGGAGAGAAGGCAGAGAGACAGGGGAGAGAGAAGGCAGAGAGACAAAGGGGGAGAGAAGGCAGAGAGACAGAGGGGGAGAGAAGGCAGAGAGACAAGGGGGAGAGAAGGCAGAGAGACAGGGGGAGAGAAGGCAGAGAGACAAAGGGGGGAGAGAAGGCAGAGAGACAGAGGGGGAGAGAAGGCAGAGAGACGGGGGAGAGAAGGCAGAGAGACAGGGGGAGAGAAGGCAGAGAGACAGAGGGGGAGAGAAGGCAGAGAGACAGGGGGAGAGAAGGCAGAGAGACAGGGGGAGAGAAGGCAGAGAGACAGGGGGGAGAGAAGGCAGAGAGACAGGGGGAGAGAAGGCAGAGAGACAGAGGGGGAGAGAAGGCAGAGAGACAGGGGGGAGAGAAGGCAGAGAGACAGGGGAGAGAAGGCAGAGAGACAGAGGGGGAGAGAAGGCAGAGAGACAAAGGGGGAGAGAAGGCAGAGAGACAGGGGGAGAGAAGGCAGAGAGACAGGGGGAGAGAAGGCAGAGAGACAGGGGGAGAGAAGGCAGAGAGACAGGGGAGAGAGAAGGCAGAGAGACAGGGGGAGAGAAGGCAGAGAGACAGGGGGAGAGAAGGCAGAGAGACAGGGGAGGAGAGAAGACAGAGGGGGACAGAGGGGGAGAGAAGGCAGAGAGACAGGGGGAGAGAAGGCAGAGAGACAGGGGGAGAGAAGGCAGAGAGACAGAGGGGGAGAGAAGGCAGAGAGACAGGGGAGAGAAGGCAGAGAGACAGAGGGGAGAGAAGGCAGAGAGACAGGGGGAGAGAAGGCAGAGAGACAGGGGGAGAGAAGGCAGAGAGACAGGGGGAGAGAAGGCAGAGAGACAGAGGGGGAGAGAAGGCAGAGAGACAGGGGAGAGAAGGCAGAGAGACAGGGGAGAGAAGGCAGAGAGACAGGGGGAGAGAAGGCAGAGAGACAGGGGGAGAGAAGGCAGAGAGACAAGGGGGAGAGAAGGCAGAGAGACAGGGGAGAGAAGGCAGAGAGACAGGGGGAGAGAAGGCAGAGAGACAGGGGGAGAGAAGGCAGAGAGACAAGGGGGAGAGAAGGCAGAGAGACAAGGGGGAGAGAAGGCAGAGAGACAGGGGAGAGAAGCAGAGAGACAGGGGGAGAGAAGGCAGAGAGACAGAGGGGGAGAGAAGGCAGAGAGACAGGGGGAGAGAAGGCAGAGAGACAAAGGGGGAGAGAAGGCAGAGAGACAGGGGGAGAGAAGGCAGAGAGACGGGGAGAGAAGGCAGAGAGACAGGGGGAGAGAAGGCAGAGAGACAGGGGGAGAGAAGGCAGAGAGACAGGGAGAAGGCAGAGAGACAAAGGGGAGAGAAGGCAGAGAGACAGGGGGAGAGAAGGCAGAGAGACAGGGGGGAGAAGGCAGAGAGACAAAGGGGGAGAGAAGGCAGAGAGACAGGGGGAGAGAAGGCAGAGAGACGGGGAGAGAAGGCAGAGAGACAGAGGGGGAGAGAAGGCAGAGAGACAGGGGGAGAGAAGGCAGAGAGACAGGGGGAGAGAAGGCAGAGAGACAAAGGGGGAGAGAAGGCAGAGAGACAGAGGGGGAGAAGGCAGAGAGACAGAGGGGAGAAGGCAGAGAGACAAAGGGGGAGAGAAGGCAGAGAGACAGGGGGAGAGAAGGCAGAGAGACAGGGGGAGAGAAGGCAGAGAGACGGGGGGAGAGAAGGCAGAGAGACAGGGGGGAGAAGGCAGAGAGACAAAGGGGGAGAGAAGGCAGAGAGACAGGGGGAGAGAAGGCAGAGAGACAGGGGGAGAGAAGGCAGAGAGACAGAGGGGGAGAGAAGGCAGAGAGACAGGGGGAGAGAAGGCAGAGAGACGGGGGGAGAGAAGGCAGAGAGACAGGGGGAGAGAAGGCAGAGAGACAGGGGGAGAGAAGGCAGAGAGACAGGGGGAGAGAAGGCAGAGAGACAGAGGGGGAGAGAAGGCAGAGAGACAGGGGGAGAGAAGGCAGAGAGACAGGGGGGAGAAGGCAGAGAGACAAAGGGGGAGAGAAGGCAGAGAGACAGGGGGAGAGAAGGCAGAGAGACAGAGGGGGAGAGAAGGCAGAGAGACGGGGAGAGAAGGCAGAGAGACAGGGGGAGAGAAGGCAGAGAGAGAGAGGGAGGGGGGAGAGAAGGCAGAGAGACGGGGAGAGAAGGCAGAGAGACAGGGGGAGAGAAGGCAGAGAGAGAGAGGGAGGGGGGAGAGAAGGCAGAGAGAGAGGGAGGGGGGGAGAGAAGGCAGAGAGACAGGGGGAGAGAAGGCAGAGAGACAGGGGGAGAGAAGACAGAGGGGGAGAGAAGGCAGAGAGAGAGAGGGAGGGGGGAGAGAAGGCAGAGAGAGAGGGAGGGGGGGAGAGAAGGCAGAGAGACAGGGGGAGAGAAGGCAGAGAGACAGGGGGAGAGAAGACAGAGGGGGAGAGAAGGCAGAGAGACGGGGAGAGAAGGCAGAGAGACAGAGGGGGAGAGAAGGCAGAGAGACAGGGGGAGAGAAGGCAGAGAGACGGGGGAGAGAAGGCAGAGAGACAGGGGGAGAGAAGGCAGAGAGACAAAGGGGGAGAGAAGGCAGAGAGACAGAGGGGGAGAGAAGGCAGAGAGACAAAGGGGGAGAGAAGGCAGAGAGACGGGGAGAGAAGGCAGAGAGACAGGGGGGGAGAGAAGGCAGAGAGACAGAGGGGGAGAGAAGGCAGAGAGACAGAGGGGGAGAGAAGGCAGAGAGACAGGGGGAGAGAAGGCAGAGAGACAGGGGGAGAGAAGGCAGAGAGACAGGGGGAGAGAAGGCAGAGAGACAGGGGGAGAGAAGGCAGAGAGACAGGGGGAGAGAAGGCAGAGAGACAGGGGGGGGAGAGAAGGCAGAGAGACAGGGGAGAGAAGACAGAGGGGGAGAGAAGGCAGAGAGAGAGAGGGAGGGGGGGAGAGAAGGCAGAGAGAGAGGGAGGGGGGGAGAGAAGGCAGAGAGAGAGGGAGGGGGGGAGAGAAGGCAGAGAGAGAGAGGGGGTGGGAGAGAAGGCAGAGAGACAGAGAGGGGAGCGTGTGTGTGACGCTCTCTCCCTGCACACATCTGTTTAACATCCCTTGTTCCCCTGGCTCTGTGCTGCCATCTGCCCCTCTCTGTTCTGTCCACTCACACAAAACTAATAGGAAGTGATGTACTGCGTGCACAGGGAGCAGGGTCAATAATATATATATAATATACTGCCTGCGGGCGGGGGCGCGCGGGGGGGCTACTGTCACCCTGCGCGAGGCCGTCACTGTCACCCTTATACACACAGCTTGCCCTGGTTGTATGCTGTGTATATCTACACACACACACACACACACACACACACACACACACACACACACACACACACACACACACACACACACACACGTGTGTCCTGCCTTCTCCATCAGTAGTAGTATCACTGTGTGTGTGTGTGTGTGTGTGTGTGTGTGTGTGTGTGTGTGTGTGTGTGTGTGTGTGTGTGTGTGTGTGTGTGTGTGTGTGTGTGTGTGTGTGTGTGTGTGTGTGTATGTGTATATATATATTAGTTAGGTCCGGAAATAATTGGACACTGATACAAGTTTTGTTATTTCGGCTGTGTACCAAAATAAATTCAAGTTACAGCTAAATAATGAATATTGGCTTAAAGTGCAGTCTATCAGCTTTAATTTGAGAGTATTCACATCCAAATTGGAGGAAGGGTTTAGGAATTACATCTCTTTAATATGTAGCCCCCTCTTTTTCAAGGGACCAAAAGTAAGGCTATTCCTTCGTTATTTCATCACCAATTAAGCAGGTAAAAGGTCTGGAGTTGATTCCAGGTGTGGCATTCACATTTGGAAGCTGTTGCTGTGAACCCACAACATGCGGTCAAAGGAGCTCTCAATGCAAGTGAAACAGGGCATCCTTAGGCTGCAAAAAAAAGAAAATCCATCAGAGAGATAGCAGGAACATTAGGAGCGGCCAAATCACCAGTTTGGTACATTCTGGGGAAAAAAGAACGCACTGGTGAGCTCTGCAACACACAAAAAGGCCTGGACGTCCACGGAAGACAACAGTGGTGGATGATCGTAGGATCCTTTCCATGGTAAAGAAAAACCCCTTCACAACATCCAGCGAAGTGAAGAACACTCTCCAGGAGGTAGGCATATCATTATCCAAGTCTACCATAAAGAGAAGACTTCACGAGAGCAAATACAGAGGGTTCACCACAAGGTGCAAACCATTCATAAGCCTCAAGAATAGAAAGGCCAGATTAGACTTTGCCAAACAATATCTAAAAAAGCCAGCCCAGTTCTGGAACAGCATTCTTTGGACAGATGAAACCTGTACCAAAATGATGGGAAGAAAAAAGTATGGAGAAGTCTTGGAACGGCTCATGACCCAAATCATACCACATCATCTGTAAAACACAGTGGAGGCAGTGTGATGGCATGGGCATGCATGACTTACAATGGCACTGGGTCACTAGTGTTTATTGATGATGTGACAGAAGACAGAAGCAGCCAGATGAATTCTGAAGTGTATAGGGATATATTGTCTGCTCAGAATCAGCCAAATTCAGCAAAGTTGATTGGACGGCGCTTCACTTTACAGATGGACAATGACCCAAAACATACTGCGAAAGCAACCCAGGAGTTTAAGGCAAAGAAGAGGAATATTCTGCAATGGCCGAGTCAATCACCTGATCTCACCCCGATCGAGCATGCATTTCACTTGCTGAAGACAAAACTTAAGGCAGAAAGACCCACGAACAAACAACAACTGAAGACAGCTGCAGTAAAGGCCTGGCAAAGCATCACAAAGGAGAAAACCCAGCGTTTGGTGATGTCCATGCGTTCCAGACTTCAAGCTGTCATTGCCTGCAAAGGATTCTCGACAAAGTACTAAAAATGAACATTTTATTTATGATTGTGTTAATTTGTCCAATTACATTTGAGCCCCTGAAATAAGGGGACTGTGTATGAAAATGGTTGCAATTCCTAAACGTTTCATACGATATTTTTGTTCAACCCCTTGAATTAAAGCTGAAAGTCTGCACTTCTATTGCATCTCGGTTGTTTCATTTCAAATCCATTGTGGTGGCGTACAGAGCCAAAATTATGAAAATTGTGTCAGTGTCCAATTATTTCCGGACCGAACTGTATGTCTGTGTATGTCTGTGTGTGTGTGTGTGTGTGTGTGTGTGTGTGTGTGTGTGTGTGTATATATAGTGGTGATTTATTGCTTAATTAATTTTTTACTCTTGTAAGTGCATTTCTTCCCCCCCTCCCTTCCCTTCCTTTTTAATATTAAATGTACTATTTTACGATATGGGGCATATATACACACACACACACACACACACACACACACACACACACACACACACACACACACACACACACTGATACAGCTGATGGAGAATGACACAGCTCTGTATATATATATACACACACACACAGTGACACAGCTCACAGCCTCGGTTGCCATGGAGTTTCATCCAGGGTGTGACGACATCGCCAACATCTCCTAACAAGGGGTAGAGGCAGAGCTGACCCCCCCCCACCTATACGGAGCCCCCCACCCCTGCACTAACCCCCCCCTACACTGAGCCCCCCACCCCTGCACTAACCCCCCCTATACTGAGCCCCCCACCCCTGCACTAACTCCCCCCCTATACTGAGTCCCCCACCCCTGCACTAACCCCTCCTACACTGAGCCCCCCACCCCTGCACTAACCCCCCCTACACTGAGCTCCCCACCCCTGCACTAACCCCCCCTATACTGAGTCCCCCACCTCTGCACTAACCCCCCCTACACTGAGTCCCCCGCCCCTGCACTAACTCCCCCCCTACACTGAGCCCCCCACCGCTGCACTAACTCCCCCCCTACACTGAGCCCCCCACCGCTGCACTAACTCCCCCCCTACACTGAGCCCCCCGCCCCTGCACTAACTCCCCCCCTACACTGAGCCCCCCACCTCTGCACTAACTCCCCCCCTATACTGACCCCCCCACCTCTGCACTAACTCCCCACCTACACTGAGCCCCCCACCTGTGCACTAACTCCCCCCCTAAACTGAGCCCCCGCCCCTGCACTAACTCCCCCCCTATACTGAGCCCCCCACCCCTGCACTAACTCCCCCCTACACTGAGTCCCCCGCCCCTGCACTAACTCCCCCCTATACTGAGCCCCCCACCCCTGCACTATCTCCCCCCCTACACTAAACCCCCACCCCTGCACTAACTCCCCCTACACTGAGCCCCCCACCCCTGCACTAACTCCCCCCCTACACTGAGTCCCCCACCCCTGCACTAACTCCCCCCCCTATACTGAGCCCCCCACCCCTGCACTAACTCCCCCTACACTGAGCCCCCCACCCCTTCGCTAACTCCCCCTACATTAACCCCCACCCCTGCACTATACAACTCCCCCAATCCCAGCTCCCCCCCCCCCCCCATCCACATCTCTGCCTTCCTCCCCGGCACCCAACCTCTCCCCTCTCCCCTCTCCCCTCGCTGCAATAGTGAGCACAGGGATTAAAAAGCCCCTGACAGGGAAAACGGGCACGGGCGGGAGGGGGGGGGGGGGGCAGTGCCAGAGCCGGCACAGATTGGGGAACCGGTGACGTACACATAGCCAGGGAG
The DNA here is from genome assembly GCF_040206685.1 of Ascaphus truei. Lineage (NCBI taxonomy): Eukaryota > Metazoa > Chordata > Amphibia > Anura > Ascaphidae > Ascaphus > Ascaphus truei. The sequence continues at coordinate 53,690 of NW_027454632.1, read as the reverse complement.
GGGAGAGAGACAGAGAAGGGGGGGGGGGGGGAGAGGGAGGGAGAGAGAGAGAGACAGGCAGGTGAAAGAGGAGGATAGAGGGAGATGGGAGGGAGAGACAGGAGATGGTGAGAGACAGGAAAGGAGAGAGAAAATAGAGAGACAGGAGAGGAGAGAGAAGATAGAGGGAGAGGGAGGTGAGAGAGACAGGAGGGGGAGGCGAGAGAGACAGGAGGGGGAGGCGAGGAAGAGACAGGAGGGGGAGGCGAGAGAGACAGGAGGGGGAGGCGAGAGAGACAGGAGAGGGAGGTGAGAGAGAGACAGGAGAGGGAGGCGAGGAAGAGACAGGAGAGGGAGGTGAGAGAGACAGCAGAGGGAGGTGAGAGAGAGACAGCAGAGGGAGGTGAGAGACAGGAGAGAGGGGGAAGAAGGAATGAGAATCGGTGAGAGTGAGTGACAGATATAGAGAGAGAGAGAGTGAGTGACAGATATAAGGAGAGAGTGAGTGAGACTCGCAGGGGAGGAAGGTGAGAGAGACAGGAGAGGGGGGAGAAGGAATGAGAATCGGTGAGAGTGAGTGACATATATAAGGAGAGAGTGAGTGACAGATATAAGGAGAGAGTGAGTGACAGATATAAAGAGAGAGTGAGTGAGACTCACAGGGGAGGAAGGCTCTCTGTAGAGATCAGGTGAGGGGGGTCTATATGCCCTGACTGACCCTTGCCACTGTTGTCCTCCTGTGGCATGGAGGGTCTGTGCTCCCCCTCGAAGTGGCCAAGTCCGCTCTAGTGGCCGGGGGGGGGGGGGGGGAGGGGGTGATGCTGGCATGATCCTTTCCTGACGGAGATATGGCAGTGCTGTGGTGGGTGCTTCTCTGGTGCCACCATACCCACCACATTCTCCATGCCAACGAGGTCTTCCAAAGCCCCACCTGGACCAGCACTACCAAGGAGAGGACACCCTCCCCTCCTTCCCCTCCTCCATCCACCTCTTCCCCTCTCCCACCTTCCCCCTCTCCTCCATCTCCCACCTCCCCACCCACTCCCACCTTCACCCCCTCTCCCTTGCCCCCCTCTCCTGCCACCCCCTCACCCACTCCGGACCAGCCCGATGAGGAGGGCAGGAGGGCAGCGCTGCGGTTCCTGCACTCGGGGGACCCCCTCCTTCTGTCCGAAGCCAACTGCTCACGGAGGTTTGAGCTGACGGACCTGCAGGGGCCCCCACCGGACACTCTGCTGTCCCACGCCCAGGGGCCACAGGGCAGCCTTCTCTATGCCACCAACTTCCTCAACATGATCTTCCAGGCCAGCGACATGCGTGAGTCCAGTGTGAGGGAGGACACCGAGTGGTACCATGCCCTGGTGAGGAGCCTGGCAGGAGAGGACCTCCCCACCCGCAGGGCTCTGCTGTCCTTCACCGCGCACCCCATGTCCTCCAAACCCCAGCTCCTTCTCCAAGCCACCAAGGAGGGCCACCAGATCCTGCTGAGGGACCTCTCTTCCCCCCTCCACCATGGGAGGCACCGGGAGGACTGGGTGTCCGGGGGGCAGCTTCCAATCCAACCCTCCTCTGGCCAAGACCACCCTGCTCAATGACCTCCGGAGCCTGGATACCCCCAAGTGGAGCCAGGGGGACAGTTACATGGCGGAGGCCAGCCAGGTGCGGTGGTCCCGGCCCTTCCTGGAGTGTGAGGGGGGCAGCTTCGTGCCGGGCTGGAGGGTCTCTCTGACCGCGGGGTTCTACGGTCTGAAGCCGGACCTGAGCCCGGAGTTCAAGTAAGGGGGGGGGGGGGGAGAGGGGCAAGGGAGGGGGGAGAGAGGGGGGAGGGAGGGGCAAGGGATGGGGGAGAGAGGGGCAAGAGATGGGGGAGGGAGATGGACGAGGGGGGAGAGGGGCAAACGGGTAAGGGAGGGGGGAGAGTGGCAAGGGATGGGGAGGGGAAAAGGGACAAACGAGTAAGGAAGGAGTAGAGGGGTAAGGGATGGAGAGGGGTAATGGAGGGGAGAGGGGCAAGGGAGGGTAGAGAGGAGCAAAGGAGGGGGAGAGGAGCAAGGGCGGGGGAGAGGAGCAAGGGAGGGGGGAGAGGGGCAAGGGAGGGGGAGAGGGGCAAGGAAGGGGAGAGAGGGACAAGGGGAGGGGGGAAAGGGGCAAACGGGTAAGCCAGGGGGGAGGGGCAAGGAAGGGGAGAGAGGGGGCAAGGGATAGGAGAGGGAGGTGAGAGGGGCAAAGGAGTGGAGAAAGGGGCAAGGGAGGGGGGCAAACGGGCAATGGAGGGGGAGAGGGGCAAACGGGTAAGGTAGGGGAGAGAGGAGCAAGGAAGGGGAGAGGGGGCAGGCAGGGGGAGAGGGGGCAGGCAGGGGGAGAGGGGGCAGGGAGGGGGAGAGGGGGCAGGGAGGGGGAGAGGGGGCAGGGAGGGGGAGAGGGGGCAGGCAGGGGGAGAGGGGGCAGGGAGGGGGAGAGGGGGAAGGCAAGGGGAGAGGCCCTTCTTTGCTGCCTGTTACAATGTATCTGAAGTGTTTGTGGTTATTACTCAGGGGTTGGGTAATTAACATTACCCGTGTGGTTTCACTTAGAGGTATATATAAATATATACTGCTCCACTGTGTGACCTCATATACATATATACTGCTCCGCTGTATGACTTCATATACATATATACTGCTCCACTGTGTGACCTCATATATACATATATATACTGCTCCGCTGTGTGACCTCATATATACATATATATACTGCTCCACTGTGTGACCTCATAGATACATATATATACTGCTCCGCTGTATGACTTCATATACATATATATACTGCTCCGCTGTGTGACCTCATATATACATATATATACTGCTCCACTGTGTGACCTCATAGATACATATATACTGCTCCACTGTGTGACCTCATATACATATATATACTGCTCCGCTGTGTGACCTCATATATACATATATATACTGCTCCGCTGTATGACTTCATATACATATATACTGCTCCGCTGTGTGACCTCATATATACATATATATACTGCTCCGCTGTGTGACCTCATATATACATATATATACTGCTCCACTGTGTGACCTCATAGATACATATATATACTGCTCCGCTGTATGACTTCATATACATATATATACTGCTCCGCTGTGTGACCTCATATATACATATATATACTGCTCCACTGTGTGACCTCATAGATACATATATACTGCTCCACTGTGTGACCTCATATACATATATATACTGCTCCGCTGTGTGACCTCATATATACATATATATACTGCTCCGCTGTATGACTTCATATACATATATACTGCTCCGCTGTGTGACCTCATATATACATATATATACTGCTCCGCTGTGTGACCTCATATATACATATATATACTGCTCCACTGTGTGACCTCATAGATACATATATATACTGCTCCGCTGTATGACTTCATATACATATATATACTGCTCCGCTGTGTGACCTCATATATACATATATATACTGCTCCACTGTGTGACCTCATAGATACATATATACTGCTCCACTGTGTGACCTCATATACATATATATACTGCTCCGCTGTGTGACCTCATATATACATATATATACTGCTCCGCTGTATGACTTCATATACATATATACTGCTCCGCTGTGTGACCTCATATATACATATATATACTGCTCCGCTGTGTGACCTCATATATACATATATATACTGCTCCACT
>NW_027454632.1:17500-45000 GCF_040206685.1 Ascaphus truei | reverse complement strand
ACCATCTCCCCTCAGTGCCACCGTATCCTGCCACCATCACCCCTCAGTGCCACCGTATCCTGCCACCATCTCCCCTCAGTGCCACCGTATCCTGCCACCATCTCCCCTCAGTGCCCCCGTATCCTGCCACCATCACCCCTCAGTGCCACCGTATCCTGCCACCATCTCCCCTCAGTGCCACCGTATCCTGCCACCATCTCCCCTCAGTGCCACCGTATCCTGCCACCATCATCCCTCAGTGCCACCGTATCCTGCCACCATCTCCCCTCAGTGCCACCGTATCCTGCCACCATCACCCCTCAGTGCCACCGTATCCTGCCACCATCTCCCCTCAGTGCCACCGTATCCTGCCACCATCACCCCTCAGTGCCACCGTATCCTGCCACCATCTCCCCTCAGTGCCACCGTATCCTGCCACCATCATCCCTCAGTGCCACCGTATCCTGCCACCATCTCCCCTCAGTGCCACCGTATCCTGCCACCATCTCCCCTCAGTGCCACCGTATCCTGCCACCATCACCCCTCAGTGCCACAGTATCCTGCCACCATCACCCCTCAGTGCCACCGTATCCTGCCACCATCTCCCCTCAGTGCCACTGTATCCTGCCACCATCTCCCCTCAGTGCCACCGTATCCTGCCACCATTTCCCCTCAGTGCCACCGTATCCTGCCACCATCACCCCTCAGTGCCACCGTATCCTGCCACCATCACCCCTCAGTGCCATCGTATCCTGCCACCATCACCCCTCAGTGCCACATTATCCTGCCACCATCCCCCCTCAGTGCCACCGTATCCTGCCACCATCTCCCCTCAGTGCCACCGTATCCTGCCACCATCACCCCTCAGTGCCATCGTATCCTGCCACCATCACCCCTCAGTGCCACATTATCCTGCCACCATCCCCCCTCAGTGCCACCGTATCCTCAGTGAGGGGGCCATCTCCCCTCAGTGCCACCGTATCCTGCCACCATCTCCCCTCAGTGCCACCGTATCCTGCCACCATCACCCCTCAGTGCCACCGTATCCTGCCACCATCTCCCCTCAGTGCCACCGTATCCTGCCACCATCTCCCCTCAGTGCCACATTATCCTGCCACCATCCCCCCTCAGTGCCACCTTATCCTGCCACCATCACCCCTCAGTGCCACATTATCCCTGCCACCATCACCCCTCAGTGACACCTTATCCTGCCACCATCTCTTAGTGTCGGCGGGATGTATAAGGGGGAGTGTCGGCGGGATGTATAAGGGGGGAGTGTCGGCGGGATGTATAAGGGGGAGTGTCGGCGGGATGTATAAAGGGGGGAGTGTCGGCGGGATGTATAAGGGGGGGAGTCGGCGGGATGTATAAGGGGGGGAGTGTCGGCGGGATGTATAAGGGGGAGTGTCGGCGGGATGTATAAAGGGGGGAGTGTCGGCGGGATGTATAAGGGGGGGAGTCGGCGGGATGTATAAAGGGGGGAGTGTCGGCGGGATGTATAAGGGGGGGAGTCGGCGGGATGTATAAGGGGGGGAGTGTCGGCGGGATGTATAAGGGGGAGTGTCGGCGGGATGTATAAGGGGGGGAGTTGGCGGGATGTATAAGGGGGGGAGTGTCGGCGGGATGTATAAGGGGGGGAGTTGGCGGGATGTATAAGGGGGAGTGTCGGCGGGATGTATAAGGGGGAGTGTCGGCGGGATGTATAAGGGGGAGTGTCGGCGGGATGTATAAAGGGGGGGAGTGTCGGCGGGATGTATAAGGGGGAGTGTCGGCGGGATGTATAAGGGGGGGAGTGTCGGCGGGATGTATAAGGGGGGGAGTGTCGGCGGGATGTATAAGGGGGAGTGTCGGCGGGATGTATAAGGGGGGGAGTGTCGGCGGGATGTATAAGGGGGAGTGTCGGCGGGATGTATAAGGGGGGAGTGTCGGCGGGATGTATAAGGGGGAGAGTGTCGGCGGGATGTATAAGGGGGAGAGTGTCGGCGGGATGTATAAGGGGGGAGTGTCGGCGGGATGTATAAGGGGGGAGTGTCGGCGGGATGTATAAGGGGGGAGTGTCGGCGGGATGTATAAGGGGGGGAGTGTCGGCGGGATGTATAAGGGGGGAGTGTCGGCGGGATGTATAAGGGGGGAGTGTCGGCGGGATGTATAAGGGGGAGTGTCGGCGGGATGTATAAGGGGGGAGTGTCGGCGGGATGTATAAGGGGGGGAGTGTCGGCGGGATGTATAAGGGGGGAGTGTCGGCGGGATGTATAAGGGGGGAGTGTCGGGGGGGTGTATAAGGGGGGAGTGTCGGCGGGATGTATAAGGGGGGGAGTGTCGGCGGGATGTATAAGGGGGGAGTGTCGGCGGGATGTATAAGGGGGGAGTGTCGGCGGGATGTATAAGGGGGGAGTGTCGGCGGGATGTATAAGGGGGGAGTGTCGGCGGGATGTATAAGGGGGGAGTGTCGGCGGGATGTATAAGGGGGGGAGTGTCGGCGGGATGTATAAGGGGGGAGTGTCGGCGGGATGTATAAGGGGGGAGTGTCGGGGGGGTGTATAAGGGGGGAGTGTCGGCGGGATGTATAAGGGGGAGTGTCGGCGGGATGTATAAGGGGGGGAGTGTCGGCGGGATGTATAAGGGGGGGAGTGTCGGCGGGATGTATAAGGGGGAAGTGTCGGCGGGATGTATAAGGGGGGGAGTGTCGGCGGGATGTATAAGGGGGGAGTGTCGGCGGGATGTATAAGGGGGGGAGTGTCGGCGGGATGTATAAGGGGGGGAGTGTCGGCGGGATGTATAAGGGGGGGAGTGTCGGCGGGATGTATAAGGGGGGGAGTGTCGGCGGGATGTATAAGGGGGAGTGTCGGCGGGATGTATAAGGGGGAGTGTCGGCGGGATGTATAAGGGGGGGAGTGTTGGCAGGATGTATAAGGGGGGAGTGTCGGCGGGATGTATAAGGGGGGAGTGTCGGCGGGATGTATAAGGGGGAGTGTCGGCGGGATGTATAAGGGGGGAGTGTCGGCGGGATGTATAAGGGGGAGTGTCGGCGGGATGTATAAGGGGGGAGTGTCGGCGGGATGTATAAGGGGGAGAGTGTCGGCGGGATGTATAAGGGGGAGTGTCGGCGGGATGTATAAGGGGGAGTGTCGGCGGGATGTATAAGGGGGGGAGTGTCGGCGGGATGTATAAGGGGGGAGTGTCGGCGGGATGTATAAGGGGGGAGTGTCGGCGGGATGTATAAGGGGGGAGTGTCGGCGGGATGTATAAGGGGGGAGTGTCGGCGGGATGTATAAGGGGGGAGTGTCGGCGGGATGTATAAGGGGGGAGTGTCGGCGGGATGTATAAGGGGGAGTGTCGGCGGGATGTATAAGGGGGCGGAGTCGGCGGGATGTATAAGGGGGAGTGTCGGCGGGATGTATAAGGGGGGGAGAGTCGGCGGGATGTATAAGGGGGGAGTGTCGGCGGGATGTATAAGGGGGGGAGTGTCGGCGGGATGTATAAGGGGGAGTGTCGGCGGGATGTATAAGGGGGGGAGTCGGCGGGATGTATAAGGGGGGAGTGTCGGCGGGATGTATAAAGGGGGGAGTGTCGGCGGATGTATAAGGGGGAGTGTCGGCGGGATGTATAAGGGGGAGTGTCGGCGGGATGTATAAGGAGGGAGTGTCGGCGGGATGTATAAGGGGGGGAGTGTCGGCGGGATGTATAAGGGGGGGAGTCGGCGGGATGTATAAGGGGGGAGTGTCGGCGGGATGTATAAGGGGGAGTGTCGGCGGGATGTATAGGGGGGAGTGTTGGCGGGATGTATAAGGGGGGAGTGTCGGCGGGATGTATAAGGGGGGGAGTGTTGGCGGGATGTATAAGGGGGAGTGTCGGCGGGATGTATAAGGGGGGAGTGTCGGCGGGATGTATAAGGGGGGGAGTCGGCGGGATGTATAAGGGGGAGTGTCGGCGGGATGTATAAGGGGGGGAGTGTTGGCGGGATGTATAAGGGGGGAGTGTCGGCGGGATGTATAAGGGGGAGTGTCGGCGGGATGTATAAGGGGGAGTGTCGGCGGGATGTATAAGGGGAGTGTTGGCGGGATGTATAAGGGGGGAGTGTCGGCGGGATGTATAAGGGGGGGAGTCGGCGGGATGTATAAGGGGGGGAGAGTCGGCGGGATGTATAAGGGGGAGAGTGTCGGCGGGATGTATAAGGGGGAGTGTCGGCGGGATGTATAAGGGGGGAGTGTCGGCGGGATGTATAAGGGGGAGTGTCGGCGGGATGTATAAGGGGGAGTGTCGGCGGGATGTATAATGGGGGAGTGTCGGCTGGATGTATAAAGGGGAGTGTCGGCGGGATGTATAAGGGGGAGTGTCGGCGGGATGTATAAAGGGGGGAGTGTCGGCGGGATGTATAAGGGGGAGTGTCGGCGGGATGTATAAAGGGGGGAGTGTCGGCGGGATGTATAAGGGGGGAGTGTCGGCTGGATGTATAAAGGGGGGAGTGTCGCGGGATGTATAAGGGGGAGTGTCGGCGGGATGTATAAGGGGGAGAGTGTCGGCGGGATGTATAAGGGGGGGAGAGTCGGCGGGATGTATAAGGGGGGAGTGTCGGCTGGATGTATAAAGGGGGGAGTGTCGGCGGGATGTATAAGGGGGAGTGTCGGCGGGATGTATAAGGGGGAGAGTGTCGGCGGGATGTATAAGGGGGGGAGAGTCGGCGGGATGTATAAGGGGGGGAGAGTCGGCGGGATGTATAAGGGGGGGAGTGTCGGCGGGATGTATAAGGGGGAGTGTCGGCGGGATGTATAAGGGGGGGAGTGTCGGCGGGATGTATAAGGGGGGGAGTGTCGGCGGGATGTATAAGGGGGGGAGAGTCGGCGGGATGTATAAGGGGGGGAGTGTCGGCGGGATGTATAAGGGGGGAGTGTCGGCGGGATGTATAAGGGGGGGAGTGTCGGCGGGATGTATAAGGGGGAGTGTCGGCGGGATGTATAAGGGGGGGAGTGTCGGCGGGATGTATAAGGGGGGGAGTGTCGGCGGGATGTATAAGGGGGGAGTGTCGGCGGGATGTATAAAGGGGGGAGTGTCGGCGGGATGTATAAGGGGGGGAGTGTCGGCGGGATGTATAAGGGGGGGAGTGTCGGCGGGATGTATAAGGGGGGAGTGTCGGCTGGATGTATAAAGGGGGGAGTGTCGGCGGGATGTATAAGGGGGAGTGTCGGCGGGATGTATAAGGGGGGGAGAGTCGGCGGGATGTATAAGGGGGAGTGTCGGCGGGATGTATAAGGGGGAGTGTCGGCGGGATGTATAAGGGGGGGAGTGTCGGCGGGATGTATAAGGGGGGAGTGTCGGCTGGATGTATAAAGGGGGGAGTGTCGGCGGGATGTATAAGGGGGAGTGTCGGCGGGATGTATAAGGGGGGAGTGTCGGCGGGATGTATAAGGGGGGAGTGTCGGCGGGATGTATAAGGGGGGAGTGTCGGCGGGATGTATAAGGGGGAGTGTCGGCGGGATGTATAAGGGGGGAGTGTCGGCGGGATGTATAAGGGGGGAGTGTCGGCGGGATGTATAAGGGGGGGAGAGTCGGCGGGATGTATAAGGGGGGGAGAGTCGGCGGGATGTATAAGGGGGGGAGTGTCGGCGGGATGTATAAGGGGGGGGAGTCGGCGGGATGTATAAGGGGGGAGTGTCGGCGGGATGTATAAGGGGGGAGTGTCGGCGGGATGTATAAGGGGGGAGTGTCGGCGGGATGTATAAGGGGGGGAGTATCGGCGGGATGTATAAGGGGGGGAGAGTCGGCGGGATGTATAAGGGGGGGAGAGTCGGCGGGATGTATAAGGGGGGGAGTGTCGGCGGGATGTATAAGGGGGGAGTGTCGGCGGGATGTATAAGGGGGGAGTGTCGGCGGGATGTATAAGGGGGGGAGTGTCGGCGGGATGTATAAGGGGGAGTGTCGGCGGGATGTATAAGGGGGAGTGTCGGCGGGATGTATAAGGGGGGGAGAGTCGGCGGGATGTATAAGGGGGGGAGTGTCGGCGGGATGTATAAGGGGGGTAGAGTCGGCGGGATGTATAAGGGGGAGTGTCGGCGGGATGTATAAGGGGGGAGTGTCGGCGGGATGTATAAGGGGGGGAGTGTCGGCGGGATGTATAAGGGGGGAGTGTCGGCTGGATGTATAAAGGGGGGGAGTGTCGGCGGGATGTATAAGGGGGAGTGTCGGCGGGATGTATAAGGGGGAGAGTGTCGGCGGGATGTATAAGGGGGGGAGAGTCGGCGGGATGTATAAGGGGGGGAGAGTCGGCGGGATGTATAAGGGGGGGAGTGTCGGCGGGATGTATAAGGGGGAGTGTCGGCGGGATGTATAAGGGGGGGAGTGTCGGCGGGATGTATAAGGGGGGGAGAGTCGGCGGGATGTATAAGGGGGGAGTGTCGGCGGGATGTATAAGGGGGGGAGTGTCGGCGGGATGTATAAGGGGGGGAGTGTCGGCGGGATGTATAAGGGGGAGTGTCGGCGGGATGTATAAGGGGGGGAGTGTCGGCGGGATGTATAAGGGGGGGAGTGTCGGCGGGATGTATAAGGGGGGAGTGTCGGCGGGATGTATAAAGGGGGGAGTGTCGGCGGGATGTATAAGGGGGGGAGTGTCGGCGGGATGTATAAGGGGGGGAGTGTCGGCGGGATGTATAAGGGGGGAGTGTCGGCTGGATGTATAAAGGGGGAGTGTCGGCGGGATGTATAAGGGGGAGTGTCGGCGGGATGTATAAGGGGGGGAGAGTCGGCGGGATGTATAAGGGGGAGTGTCGGCGGGATGTATAAGGGGGAGTGTCGGCGGGATGTATAAGGGGGGGAGTGTCGGCGGGATGTATAAGGGGGGAGTGTCGGCTGGATGTATAAAGGGGGGAGTGTCGGCGGGATGTATAAGGGGGAGTGTCGGCGGGATGTATAAGGGGGGAGTGTCGGCGGGATGTATAAGGGGGGAGTGTCGGCGGGATGTATAAGGGGGGAGTGTCGGCGGGATGTATAAGGGGGAGTGTCGGCGGGATGTATAAGGGGGGAGTGTCGGCGGGATGTATAAGGGGGGAGTGTCGGCGGGATGTATAAGGGGGGGAGTGTCGGCGGGATGTATAAGGGGGGAGAGTCGGCGGGATGTATAAGGGGGGGAGTGTCGGCGGGATGTATAAGGGGGGGAGTCGGCGGGATGTATAAGGGGGGAGTGTCGGCGGGATGTATAAGGGGGAGTGTCGGCGGGATGTATAAGGGGGGAGTGTCGGCGGGATGTATAAGGGGGGGAGTATCGGCGGGATGTATAAGGGGGGGAGAGTCGGCGGGATGTATAAGGGAGGAGAGTCGGCGGGATGTATAAGGGGGGGAGTGTCGGCGGGATGTATAAGAGGGGAGTGTCGGCGGGATGTATAAGGGGGGAGTGTCGGCGGGATGTATAAGGGGGGGAGTGTCGGCGGGATGTATAAGGGGGAGTGTCGGCGGGATGTATAAGGGGGAGTGTCGGCGGGATGTATAAGGGGGGGAGAGTCGGCGGGATGTATAAGGGGGGGAGTGTCGGCGGGATGTATAAGGGGGGTAGAGTCGGCGGGATGTATAAGGGGGAGTGTCGGCGGGATGTATAAGGGGGGAGTGTCGGCGGGATGTATAAGGGGGGGAGTGTCGGCGGGATGTATAAGGGGGGGAGTGTCGGCGGGATGTATAAGGGGGAGTGTCGGCGGGATGTATAAGGGGGGGGAGAGTCGGCGGGATGTATAAGGGGGGGAGTGTCGGCGGGATGTATAAGGGGGAGTGTCGGCGGGATGTATAAGGGGGGGAGAGTCGGCGGGATGTATAAGGGGGGGAGTGTCGGCGGGATGTATAAGGGGGAGTGTCGGCTGGATGTATAAAGGGGGGAGTGTCGGCGGGATGTATAAGGGGGAGTGACGGCGGGATGTATAAGGGGGGAGTGTCGGCGGGATGTATAAGGGGGGGAGTGTCGGCGGGATGTATAAGGGGGGAGTGTCGGCGGGATGTATAAGGGGGAGTGTCGGCGGGATGTATAAGGGGGAGTGTCGGCGGGATGTATAAGGGGGGGAGTGTCGGCGGGATGTATAAGGGGGAGTGTCGGCGGGATGTATAAGGGGGGGAGTGTCGGCGGGATGTATAAGGGGGGAGTGTCGGCGGGATGTATAAGGGGGGAGTGTCGGCGGGATGTATAAGGGGGGAGTGTCGGCGGGATGTATAAGGGGGGAGTGTCGGCGGGATGTATAAGGGGGGGAGTGTCGGCGGGATGTATAAGGGGGGGAGTGTCGGCGGGATGTATAAGGGGGAGTGTCGGCGGGATGTATAAGGGGGAGTGTCGGCGGGATGTATAAGGGGGGGAGTGTCGGCGGGATGTATAAGGGGGGGAGTGTCGGCGGGATGTATAAGGGGGAGTGTCGGCGGGATGTATAAGGGGGGGAGTGTCGGCGGGATGTATAAGGGGGGGAGTGTTGGCGGGATGTATAAGGGGGGAGTGTCGGCGGGATGTATAAGGGGGAGTGTCGGCGGGATGTATAAGGGGGAGTGTCGGCGGGATGTATAAGGGGGGGAGTGTCGGCGGGATGTATAAGGGGGAGTGTCGGCGGGATGTATAAGGGGGGGAGTGTCGGCGGGATGTATAAGGGGGAGTGTCGGCGGGATGTATAAGGGGGGAGTGTCGGGGGGATGTATAAGGGGGGAGTGTCGGCGGGATGTATAAGGGGGGAGTGTCGGCGGGATGTATAAGGGGGGGAGTGTCGGCGGGATGTATAAGGGGGGGAGTGTCGGCGGGATGTATAAGGGGGAGTGTCGGCGGGATGTATAAGGGGGAGTGTCGGCGGGATGTATAAGGGGGGAGTGTCGGCGGGATGTATAAGGGGGGGAGTTGGCGGGATGTATAAGGGGGGGAGTCGCGGGATGTATAAGGGGGGAGTGTCGGCGGGATGTATAAGGAGGGGAGTGTCGGCGGGATGTATAAGGGGGAGTGACGGCGGGATGTATAAGGGGGGGAGTCGGCGGGATGTATAAGGGGGGGAGTGTCGGCGGGATGTATAAGGGGGGGAGTTGGCGGGATGTATAAGGGGGGGAGTGTCGGCGGGATGTATAAGGGGGGGAGTGTCGGCGGGATGTATAAGGGGGGAGTGTCGGCGGGATGTATAAGGGGGGGAGTTGGCGGGATGTATAAGGGGGGGAGTGTCGGCGGGATGTATAAGGGGGGGAGTGTCGGCGGGATGTATAAGGGGGGAGTGTCGGCGGGATGTATAAGGGGGAGTGTCGGCGGGATGTATAAGGGGGAGTGTCGGCGGGATGTATAAGGGGGGGAGTCGGCGGGATGTATAAGGGGGGGAGTGTCGGCGGGATGTATAAGGGGGGGAGTCGGCGGGATGTATAAGGGGGGAGTGTCGGCGGGATGTATAAGGGGAGAGTGTCGGCGGGATGTATTAGGGGGAGTGTCGGCGGGATGTATAAGGGGGGGAGTGTCGGCGGGATGTATAAGGGGGGGAGTGTCGGCGGGATGTATAAGGGGGGGAGTGTCTGCGGGATGTATAAGGGGGAGTGTCGGCGGGATGTATAAGGGGGGGAGTGTCGGCAGGATGTATAAGGGGGGGAGTGTCGGCGGGATGTATAAGGGGGGAGTGTCGGCGGGATGTATAAGGGGGGGAGTGTCGGCGGGATGTATAAGGGGGGGAGTGTCGGCGGGATGTATAAGGGGGAGTGTCGGCGGGATGTATAAGGGGGAGTGTCGGCGGGATGTATAAGGGGGGGAGTGTCGGCGGGATGTATAAGCGGGAGTGTCGGCAGGATGTATAAGGGGGGGAGTGTCGGCGGGATGTATAAGGGGGGAGTGTCGGCGGGATGTATAAGGGGGGAGTGTCGGCGGGATGTATAAGGGGGGAGTGTCGGCGGGATGTATAAGGGGGGAGTGTCGGCGGGATGTATAAGGGGGAGTGTCGGCGGGATGTATAAGGGGGGGAGTGTCGGCGGGATGTATAAGGGGGGAGTGTCGGCGGGATGTATAAGGGGGAGTGTCGGCGGGATGTATAAGGAGGGGGAGTGTCGGCGGGATGTATAAGGGGGGAGTGTCGGCGGGATGTATAAGGGGGAGTGTCGGCGGGATGTATAAGGAGGGAGTGTCGGCGGGATGTATAAGGGGGGAGTGTCGGCGGGATGTATAAGGGGGGGAGTGTCGGCGGGATGTATAAGGGGGAGTGTCGGCGGGATGTATAAGGGGGGAGTGTCGGCGGGATGTATAAGGGGGGAGTGTCGGCGGGATGTATAAGGGGGAGTGTCGGCGGGATGTATAAGGGGGGTAGAGTCGGCGGGATGTATAAGGGGGAGTGTCGGCGGGATGTATAAGGGGGGAGTGTCGGCGGGATGTATAAGGGGGGAGTGTCGGCGGGATGTATAAGGGGGGAGTGTCGGCGGGATGTATAAGCGGGAGTGTCGGCGGGATGTATAAGGGGGGGAGAGTCGGCGGGATGTATAAGGGGGGGAGTGTCGGCGGGATGTATAAGGGGGAGTGTCGGCGGGATGTATAAGGGGGGGAGTGTCGGCGGGATGTATAAGGGGGGGAGTGTCGGCGGGATGTATAAGGGGGAGTGTCGGCTGGATGTATAAAGGGGGGAGTGTCGGCGGGATGTATAAGGGGGAGTGACGGCGGGATGTATAAGGGGGGAGTGTCGGCGGGATGTATAAGGGGGGAGTGTCGGCGGGATGTATAAGGGGGGGAGAGTCGGCGGGATGTATAAGGGGGGGAGTGTCGGCGGGATGTATAAGGGGGAGTGTCGGCTGGATGTATAAAGGGGGGAGTGTCGGCGGGATGTATAAGGGGGAGTGACGGCGGGATGTATAAGGGGGGAGTGTCGGGGGGATGTATAAGGGGGGGAGTGTCGGCGGGATGTATAAGGGGGGAGTGTCGGCGGGATGTATAAGGGGGAGTGTCGGCGGGATGTATAAGGGGGAGTGTCGGCGGGATGTATAAGGGGGGGAGTGTCGGCGGGATGTATAAGGGGGAGTGTCGGCGGGATGTATAAGGGGGGGAGTGTCGGCGGGATGTATAAGGGGGGAGTGTCGGCGGGATGTATAAGGGGGGAGTGTCGGCGGGATGTATAAGGGGGGAGTGTCGGCGGGATGTATAAGGGGGGAGTGTCGGCGGGATGTATAAGGGGGGAGTGTCGGCGGGATGTATAAGGGGGGGAGTGTCGGCGGGATGTATAAGGGGGGGAGTGTCGGCGGGATGTATAAGGGGGAGTGTCGTCGGGATGTATAAGGGGGAGTGTCGGCGGGATGTATAAGGGGGGGAGTGTCGGCGGGATGTATAAGGGGGGGAGTGTCGGCGGGATGTATAAGGGGGAGTGTCGGCGGGATGTATAAGGGGGGGAGTGTCGGCGGGATGTATAAGGGGGGGAGTGTTGGCGGGATGTATAAGGGGGGAGTGTCGGCGGGATGTATAAGGGGGAGTGTCGGCGGGATGTATAAGGGGGAGTGTCGGCGGGATGTATAAGGGGGGAGTGTCGGCGGGATGTATAAGGGGGAGTGTCGGCGGGATGTATAAGGGGGGGAGTGTCGGCGGGATGTATAAGGGGGAGTGTCGGCGGGATGTATAAGGGGGGAGTGTCGGGGGGATGTATAAGGGGGGAGTGTCGGCGGGATGTATAAGGTGGGGAGTGTCGGCGGGATGTATAAGGGGGGGAGTGTCGGCGGGATGTATAAGGGGGAGTGTCGGCGGGATGTATAAGGGGGAGTGTCGGCGGGATGTATAAGGGGGGAGTGTCGGCGGGATGTATAAGGGGGGGAGTGTCGGCGGGATGTATAAGGGGGGGAGTTGGCGGGATGTATAAGGGGGGGAGTCGCGGGATGTATAAGGGGGGAGTGTCGGCGGGATGTATAAGGAGGGGGAGTGTCGGCGGGATGTATAAGGGGGAGTGACGGCGGGATGTATAAGGGGGGGAGTCGGCGGGATGTATAAGGGGGGGAGTGTCGGCGGGATGTATAAGGGGGGGAGTCGGCGGGATGTATAAGGGGGGAGTGTCGGCGGGATGTATAAGGGGAGAGTGTCGGCGGGATGTATAAGGGGGAGTGTCGGCGGGATGTATAAGGGGGGGAGTGTCGGCGGGATGTATAAGGGGGGGAGTGTCGGCGGGATGTATAAGGGGGGGAGTGTCTGCGGGATGTATAAGGGGGAGTGTCGGCGGGATGTATAAGGGGGGGAGTGTCGGCGGGATGTATAAGGGGGGGAGTGTCGGCGGGATGTATAAGGGGGGAGTGTCGGCGGGATGTATAAGGGGGGGAGTGTCGGCGGGATGTATAAGGGGGGGAGTGTCGGCGGGATGTATAAGGGGGAGTGTCGGCGGGATGTATAAGGGGGAGTGTCGGCGGGATGTATAAGGGGGGGAGTGTCGGCGGGATGTATAAGCGGGAGTGTCGGCAGGATGTATAAGGGGGGGAGTGTCGGCGGGATGTATAAGGGGGGAGTGTCGGCGGGATGTATAAGGGGGGAGTGTCGGCGGGATGTATAAGGGGGGAGTGTCGGCGGGATGTATAAGGGGGGAGTGTCGGCGGGATGTATAAGGGGGAGTGTCGGCGGGATGTATAAGGGGGGGAGTGTCGGCGGGATGTATAAGGGGGGAGTGTCGGCGGGATGTATAAGGGGGAGTGTCGGCGGGATGTATAAGGAGGGGGAGTGTCGGCGGGATGTATAAGGGGGGAGTGTCGGCGGGATGTATAAGGGGGAGTGTCGGCGGGATGTATAAGGAGGGAGTGTCGGCGGGATGTATAAGGGGAAGTGTCGGCGGGATGTATAAGGGGGGGAGTGTCGGCGGGATGTATAAGGGGGAGTGTCGGCGGGATGTATAAGGGGGGAGTGTCGGCGGGATGTATAAGGGGGGAGTGTCGGCGGGATGTATAAGGGGGAGTGACGGCGGGATGTATAAGGGGGGAGTGTCGGGGGGATGTATAAGGGGGAGTGTCGGCGGGATGTATAAGGGGGGAGTGTCGGCGGGATGTATAAGGGGGGGAGTGTCGGCGGGATGTATAAGGGGGAGTGTCGGCGGGATGTATAAGGGGGGAGTGTCGGCGGGATGTATAAGGGGGAGTGTCGGCGGGATGTATAAGGGGGAGTGTCGGCGGGATGTATAAGGGGGGAGTGTCGGCGGGATGTATAAGGGGGGGAGTGTCGGCGGGATGTATAAGGGGGAGTGTCGGCGGGATTTATAAGGGGGGAGTGTCGGCGGGATGTATAAGGGGGAGTGTCGGCGGGATGTAAAGGGGGGGAGTGTCGGCGGGATGTATAAGGGGGGGAGTCGGCGGGATGTATAAGGGGGAGTGTCGGCGGGATGTATAAGGGGGGGAGTCGGCGGGATGTATAAGGGGGAGTGTCGGCGGGATGTATAAGGGGGGGAGTCGCGGGATGTATAAGGGGGGGAGTGTCGGCGGGATGTATAAGGGGGGGAGTGTCGGCGGGATGTATAAGGGGGAGTGTCGGCGGGATGTATAAGGGGGGAGTGTCGGCGGGATGTATAAGGGGGAGTGTCGGCGGGATGTATAAGGGGGGAGTGTCGGCGGGATGTATAAGGGGGGAGTGTCGGCGGGATGTATAAGGGTGGGAGTGTCGGCGGGATGTATAAGGGGGGAGTGTCGGCGGGATGTATAAGGGGGAGTGTCGGCGGGATGTATAAGGGGGAGTGTCGGCGGGATGTATAAGGGGGGGAGTGTCGGCGGGATGTATAAGGGGGAGTGTCGGCGGGATGTATAAGGGGGGGAGTCGCGGGATGTATAAGGGGGGGAGTGTCGGGGGGATGTATAAGGAGGGGGAGTGTCGGGGGGATGTATAAGGGGGAGTGTCGGCGGGATGTATAAGGGGGGGAGTCGCGGGATGTATAAGGAGGGGGAGTGTCGGGGGGATGTATAAGGGGGAGAGTCGCGGGATGTTTAAGGGGGGAGTCGCGGGATGTTTAAGGGGGGGAGTCGGCGGGATGTATAAGGGGGAGTGTCGGCGGGATGTATAAGGGGGAGTGTCGGCGGGATGTATAAGGGGGGGAGTGTCGGCGGGATGTATAAGGGGGGGAGTGTCTGCGGGATGTATAAGGGGGGGAGTGTCGGCGGGATGTATAAGGGGGGGAGTCGGCGGGATGTATAAGGGGGGGAGTGACGGCGGGATGTATAAGGGGGAGTGTCGGCGGGATGTATAAGGGGGGAGTGTCGGCGGGATGTATAAGGGGGGAGTGTCGGCGGGATGTATAAGGGGGGAGTGTCGGCGGGATGTATAAGGGGGAGTGTCGGCGGGATGTATAAGGGGGAGTGTCGGCGGGATGTATAAGGGGGGAGTGTCGGCGGGATGTATAAGGGGGAGTGTCGGCGGGATGTATAAGGGGGGAGTGTCGGCGGGATGTATAAGGGGGAGTGTCGGGGGGATGTATAAGGGGGGAGTGTCGGCGGGATGTATAAGGGGGGAGTGTCGGCGGGATGTATAAGGGGGGAGTGTCGGCTGGATGTATAAGGGGGGAGTTGGCGGGATGTATAAGGGGGGGAGTCGGCGGGATGTATAAGGGGGAGTGACGGCGGGATGTATAAGGGGGGAGTGTCGGCGGGATGTATAAGGGGGAGTGTCGGCGGGATGTATAAGGGGGGAGTGTCGGGGGGATGTATAAGGGGGAGTGTCGGCGGGATGTATAAGGGGGGAGTGTCGGCGGGATGTATAAGGGGGAGTGTCGGCGGGATGTATAAGGGGGGGAGTGTCGGCTGGATGTATAAGGGGGGGAGTTGGCGAGTTGGCGGGATGTATAAGGGGGGGAGTGTCGGCGGGATGTATAAGGGGGGGAGTGTCGGCGGGATGTATAAGGGGGGGAGTGTCGGCGGGATGTATAAGGGGGAGTGTCGGCGGGATGTATAAGGGGGAGTGTCGGCGGGATGTATAAGGGGGGGAGTGTCGGCGGGATGTATAAGGGGGAGTGTCGGCGGGATGTATAAGGGGGGAGTGTCGGCGGGATGTATAAGGGGGAGAGTGTCGGCGGGATGTATAAGGGGGGGAGTCGGCGGGATGTATAAGGGGGGAGTGTCGGCGGGATGTATAAGGGGGGGAGTGTCGGCGGGATGTATAAGGGGGGGAGTGTCGGCTGATGTATAAGGGGGGGGAGTTGGCGGGATGTATAAGGGGGGAGTCGCGGGATGTATAAGGAGGGGGAGTGTCGGCGGGATGTATAAGGGGGGAGTGTCGGCGGATGTATAAGGGGGGAGTGTCGGCGGGATGTATAAGGGGGGAGTGTCGGCGGGATGTATAAGGGGGGGAGTGTCGGCGGGATGTATAAGGGGGGGAGTGTCGGCGGGATGTAGGTTCGGTAAGGG
Organism: Ascaphus truei; assembly: GCF_040206685.1. NCBI lineage: Eukaryota > Metazoa > Chordata > Amphibia > Anura > Ascaphidae > Ascaphus > Ascaphus truei. The sequence continues at coordinate 29,715 of NW_027454632.1, read as the reverse complement.
GGAGTGTCGGCGGGATGTATAAGGGGGGGAGTGTCGGCGGGATGTATAAGGGGGGGGAGTGAGTCGGCGGGATGTATAAGGGGGGAGTGTCGGCGGGATGTATAAGGGGGGAGTGTCGGCGATGTATAAGGGGGAGTGTCGCGGGATGTATAAGGGGGGGAGTCGGCGGGATGTATAAGGGGGAGTGTCGGCGGGATGTATAAGGGGGGGAGTGTCGGCGGGATGTATAAGGGGGGAGTGTCGGCGGGATGTATAAGGGGGGGAGTGTCGGCGGGATGTATAAGGGGGGGAGTGTCGGCGGGATGTATAAGGGGGGGAGTGTCGGCGGGATGTATAAGGGGGGGAGTGTCGGCGGATGTATAAGGGGGGGAGTGTCGGCGGGATGTATAAGGGGGGAGAGTCGGCGGGATGTATAAGGGGGGAGTGTCGGCGGGATGTATAAGGGGGGGAGTGTCGGCGGGATGTATAAGGGGGGGAGTGTCGGCGGGGATGTATAAGGGGGGGAGTCGGCGGGATGTATAAGGGGGGGAGTGTCGGCGGGATGTATAAGGGGGGAGTGTCGGCGGATGTTATAAGGGGGAGTGTCGGCGGGATGTATAAGGGGGGAGTGTCGGCGGGATGTATAAGGGGGGGAGTGTCGGCGGATGTATAAGGGGGGAGTGTCGGCGGGATGTATAAGGGGGGAGTGTCGGCGGGATGTATAAGGGGGAGTGGCGCGGGATGTATAAGGGGGAGTGTCGGCGGGATGTATAAGGGGGAGTGTCGCGGATGTACAGGGGGGAGTGTCGCGGATGTATAAGGGGGGGAGTGTCGGCGGGATGTATAAGGGGGGGAGTGTTCGGCGGGATGTATAAGGGGGGGAGTGTCGGCGGGATGTATAAGGGGGGAGTGTCGGCGGGATGTATAAGGGGGGGAGTTGTCGGCGGGATGTAAAGGGGGGGAGTGTTCGGCGGGATGTATAAGGGGGGGAGTGTCGGCGGGATGTATAAGGGGGGGAGTGTCGGCGGGATGTATAAGGGGGAGAGTGTCGGCGGGATGTATAAGGGGGGGAGTGTCGGCGGGATGTATAAGGGGGGAGTGTCGGCGGGATGTAAAGGGGGGAGTGTTGGCGGGATGTATAAGGGGGGAGTGTCGGCGGGATGTATAAGGGGGGAGTGTCGGCGGGATGTATAAGGGGGGAGTGTCGGCGGGATGTATAAGGGGGGGAGTGTCGGCGGGATGTATAGGGGGAGTGTCGGCGGGATGTATAAGGGGGGGAGTCGGCGGGATGTATAAGGGGGGGAGTGTCGGCGGGATGTATAAGGGGGGAGTGTCGGCGGGATGTATAAGGGGGGGAGTCGGCGGGATGTATAAGGGGGGGAGTGTCGGCGGGATGTATAAGGGGGAGTGTCGGCGGGATGTATAAGGGGGGAGTGTCGGCGGGATGTATAAGGGGGAGTGTCGGCGGGATGTATAAGGGGGGAGTGTCGGCGGGATGTATAGGGGAGTGTCGGCGGGATGTATAAGGGGGGAGTGTCGGCGGGATGTATAAGGGGGGGAGTGTCGGCGGGATGTATAAGGGGGGGAGTGTCGGCGGAGGATGTATAAGGGGGGGAGTGTCGGCGGGATGTATAAGGGGGAAGTGTCGGCGGGATGTATAAGGGGGGAGTCGGCGGGATGTATAAGGGGGGGGAGTCGGCGGGATGTATAAGGGGGGAGTGTCGGCGGGATGTATAAGGGGGGAGTCGGCGGGATGTATAAGGGGGGAGTGACGGCGGGATGTATAAGGGGGGGAGTTGGCGGGATGTATAAGGGGGGGAGTCGCGGGATGTATAAGGGGGGGAGTCGGCGGGATGTATAAGGGGGGAGTGTCGGCGGGATGTATAAGGGGGGGAGTCGGCGGGATGTATAAGGGGGGAGTGTCGGGCGATGTATAAGGGGGGGGAGTCGCGGATGTATAAGGAGGGGAGTGTCGGGGGATGTTTAAGGGGGAGTGTCGCGGGATGTATAAGGGGGGGAGTCGGCGGGATGTATAAGGGGGGGAGTCGCGGGATGTTTAAGGGGGGGAGTCGCGGGATGTTTAAGGGGGGGCAGTGTCGGCGGGATGTAAAGGGGGGAGTGTCGGCGGGATGTAAAGGGGGGAGTGTCGGCGGGATGTAAAGGGGGGGAGGGTCGGCGGGATGTAAAGGGGGGGGAGTGTCGGCGGGATGTATAAGGGGGGAGTGGTCGGCGGGATGTATAAGGGGGGGAGTGTGGGCGGATGTATAAGGGGGGGAGTCGCGGGATGTTTATGGGGGGGAGTCGCGGGATGTTTAAGGGGGGGAGTTGCGGGATGTTTAAGGGGGGAGTTGTGGCATCCATAGGGGGAGTCGGTGAGCCAGTGAGATAAATATCGCTAATCCTATTCACTTGAATAATGGTGTCCCGCGGCTTAGCACCACTTAGCAAATCTGTCCCAAAGTGTCAGGCGGGTGAGGGACAGAAATACTGTTCCCGGTGAGTAAGAAATCCCGGCGCTTTGTGTCAGGAAGTGATGTGGGTGATACTCAGTCACACTGTGTGTGTCACAGGGGGGCCCTGCGTGTGGACGACGTGAAGCTGCAGACCCTCGGATGAGATCAGTGCTCTCAGGGCCCGGCTGGTTCTCTAACACCACCGCTGTGAGGAGAACAGCACGCAGGTAACGGGAGGGAGGGAGTGTACATAAACCCCCACTTACTCACATACGGGTCTCTGCCAGGGAGGGAGTGTACATAAACCCCCACTTACTCACATAGGCTCTCTGCCAGGGAGGGAGTGTACATAAACCCCCAACTTACGCACTAACGGGTCTCTGCCAGGGAGGGAGTGTACATAAACCCCCCACTTACTCACACACGGCTCTCTGCAGGGAGGGAGTGTACATAAACCCCCCACTTACTCACATACGGGTCTCTGCCAGGGAGGGAGAGTGTGCATAAACCCCCCACTTATCACTAAACGGGTCTCTGCCAGGAGGGGAGTGTGCATAAACCACCCCCACTTACTCACATACGGGTCTCTGCCAGGGAGGGAGTTTGCATAAACCCACCACTTACTACATAGGGTCTCTGCCAGGGAGGGAGTGTACATAAACCCCCTCGCCCCCACTTACTCACATACGGGTCTCTGCCAGGGAAGGGAGTGTACATAAACCCCCCACTTACTCACATACGGGTCTCTGCCAGGGAGGGAGTGTACATAAACCCCCCACTTACTCACATACGGTTTCTCTGCCAGGGAGGGAGTGTGCATAACCCCCCACTTACTCACATACAGGTCTCTGCCAGGAAGGGAGTGTGCATTAAACCCCCCTTCTACTTACTCACATTCGGGTCTCTGCCAGGGAGGGCGTGTGCATAAACCCCCCCCCCCCCCACTTACTCACAATACGAGTCTCTGCCAGGAGGGAGTGTACATAAACCCCCCCCACTTACTCACATAGGGTCTCTGCCAGGGAGGGAGTGTACATAAACCCCCCTCCCCCACTTACTCACATACGGGTCTCTGCAAGGGAGGGAGTGTACATAAACCCCCCCACTTACTCACATACGGGTCTCTTGCCTGGGAGGGAGTGTACATAACACCCCCTCCCTCACTTACTCACATACGGGTCTCTGCCTGGGAGGGAGTGTACATAAACCCCCCTCCCTCACTTACTCACATACGGGTCTCTGCAAGGAGGGAGATGTACATAAACCCCCCCACTTACTCACATACGGGTCTCTGCCTGGGAGGGAGTGTACATAAACCCCCCTCCCCCACTTACTCACATACGGGTCTCTGCCTGGGAGGGAGTGTACATAAACCCCCTCCCTCACTTACTCACATACGGGTCTCTGCCTGAGGAGGGAGTGTACATAAACCCCCCTCCCCCACTTACTCACATACCGGTCTCTGCCAGGGAGCGAGTGTACATAAACCCCCCCACTTACTCACATAGGGTCTCTGCCAGGGAGGGAGTGTACATAAACCCCCCCACTTACTCACATACAGGTCTCTGCCAGGGAGGGAGTGTACATAAACCCCCCACTTACTCACATACGGCTCTCTGCCAGGAGGGAGAGTGTGCATAAACCCCCCCACTTACTCACATACAGGTCTCTGCCAGGGAGGGAGTGTGCATAAACCCCCCCACTTACTCACATACGGGTCTCTGCCAGGGAGGGCGTGTGCATAAACCCCCCCACTTACTCACATACGGGTCTCTGCCAGGGAGGGAGTGTACATAAACCCCCCTCGCCCCACTTACTCACATACGGGTCTCTGCCAGGGAGGGAGTGTACATAAACCCCCCACTTACTCACATACGGGTCTCTGCCAGGGAGGGAGTGTACATAAACCCCCCCACTTACTCACATACAGGTCTCTGCCAGGGAGGGAGTGTGCATAAACCCCCCCACTTACTCACATACAGGTCTCTGCCAGGGAGGGAGTGTGCATAAATCCCCCTCCCACTTACTCACATACGGCTCTCTGCCAGGGAGGGAGTGTGCATAAACCCCCCACATCACCCCCCCCCCCCCCAACACACTCACATACAGGTCTCGGGGGAGCGTGTTATCAATAACACAAGTTGCTGTAAAATGGGAGACAGATACCGATATTAACACGGGCACGCCACTGACCCCACACGGCTACAGGGGGCCCGTGATCTGATGCTGTGTTGGCATGGTAGTGACGTGTAGTTAGCATGTGCTGTGGTGACATAGCAGTGACGTGTAGTTAGCATGTGCTGTGTAGACAAGGTGTGACGTGTAGTTAGCATGTGCTGTGTTAAAACGTGGTAGTTACATGTAATTGGAGTGCGCCGTGTTGGCAGTGACATGTACTTAGCGTGTGCTGAGACGCGTGTCTCTCCCTCAGTGCGTGCCGGAGGAGAGAGGCGGCTCCGTCCTGGGCAGGTACCGATGTGTGTGCCGGCCAGGGTATTACAGGACACCCCAGGAGGGTAACGTAACTCTGTGGTGTATATATGTGTGTATACACGTATGTGGGTGCGTGTGCGTGTGCGTGTGCCTGCATAGACCCCCTATGTATATAATTGTATGTGTATGTGCCCCTGTATGACCTGCAGGCGGGGACAGCTCACCCGCGTGGCTCTCCGCGTGCCAGCGCTGCAGTGAGGGCTGTGCCACGTGTGTGGACGGCTCGCCGTGCGTGGCACAGGAGGACTGGGGGCTCCGTGTCACCGTGCTGTCACTGCACGCCGGGGGCATGGCGGGCGTCTTCCTGAGCATGCTGGTGTCATACCACCACCGGGAGAGCAAGGTGAGTGGGCGCGCCACGTGCCACCAGGCCACGTGCCACCAGGCCACGTGCCACACCATTATATATATATTATGTTTGTAAACCAGACTTACATACAAAACCCCATCAATATAACCCAACTTACACCCCCCGCCTCCCCATACCGACCTCCACCTCCCCCATACTGACCCACAACTCCCTATACCGACCCCAGCCTCCCCATACTGACCCCCGCCTCCCCATACCGACCCCCACCTCCCCATACCGACCCCCGCCTCCCCATACCGACCTCCACCTCCCCCCATACTGACGCCCACCTCCCCATACCGACCCCCGCCTCCCCATACCGACCTCCACCTCCCCCATACTGACCCCCACCTCCCCATACCGACCCCCGCCTCCCCATACCGACCCCCACCTCCCCATACCGACCCCGCCTCCCCATACCGACCTCCACCTCCCCCCATACTGACGCCCACCTCCCCATACCGACCCCCGCCTCCCCATACCGACCTCCACCTCCCCATACCGACCCCCGCCTCCCCATACCGACCCCCGCCTCCCCATACCGACCTCCACCTCCCCCCATACTGACGCCCACCTCCCATACCGACCCCCCGCCTCCCCATACCGACCTCCACCTCCCCCATACTGACCCCCACCTCCCCATACCGACCCCCGCCTCCCCATACCGACCTCCCACCTCCCCCCATACTGACGCCCACCTCCCCATACCGACCCCCACCTCCCCATACCGACCCTCCACCTCCCCCCATACTGACCCCCACCTCCCCATACCGACCCCCCCCCCTCCCCATACTGACCCCCGCCTCCCTGATACCGACCTCCGCCTCCCCATACCGACCCCCGCCTCCCCATACTGACCCCCACCTCCCCATACCGACCTCCACCCTTCCCCCATACTGACCCCCGCCTCCCCATACCGACCCCCGCCTCCCAATACATCCCCCCATACCGACCTCCACCTCCCCCATACTGACCCCCACCTCCCCATACCGACCTCCACCTCCCCCATACTGACCCCCGCCTCCCGATACCGACCTCCGCCTCCCCATACCGACCCCCGCCTCCCCATACTGACCCCCACCTCCCCATACCGACCTCCACCTCCCCCATACTGACCCCCGCCTCCCCATACCGACCTCCACCTCCCCCCATACTGACCCCCGCCTCCCGATACCGACCTCCACCTCCCCCCATACTGACCCCCACCTCCCCATACCGACCTCCACCTCCCCCCATACTGACCCCCGCCTCCCCATACCGACCTCCTCCTCCCCCCATACTGACCCCCACCTCCCCATACCGACCCCCGCCTCCCCATACTGACCCCCGCCTCCCGATACCGACCTCCACCCCCCCATACTGACCCCCACCTCCCCATACCGACCCCCGCCTCCCCTTACTGACCCCCACCTCCCCATACCGACCCCCATCTCCCCATACGACCCCCGCCTCCCCATACCGACCCATACCGACCCCCGCCTCCCAATACATCCCCCCATACTGACCCCCACCTCCCCATACTGACCCTTCCTCCCCTCATACTGACTCCCACCTCCCCATACTGACCCCCACCTCCCCATACCGACCCCCGCCTCCCCATACTGACCCCACCTCCCCATACCGACCCCCATCTCCCCATACTGACCCCCCCACCTCCCCATCCTGACCCTTCCTCCCCCCACCTCCCCATACTAACTCCCCACCGCCCCATACTGACTCCCCACCTCCCAATACTGACCCCCCCCTTCCTCCCCATACTGACCCCCCCTTCCTCCCCATACTGACCCACCACCTCCCCATACTGACCCCCAGCTCCCCCGTGTCTCCCTCTGCAGAGGATTCGGGCCTCAGGGCTGCTTCTCCTGGAGACGATTCTCTTTGGGTCTCTGCTCCTATACTTCCCTGTGAGTATCTCAGACCCCCCACATGCACCCCTAATGTCACACGTGACCCCTATATAACACCCCATACACAACATCCCACATAACATTGCACTCCCTATATAACACCACCCCCACATAACAGCGCACCCCCTATATAACACCTATCCCCCACATAACACCTCTCCCCCTATATAACACCACCCCCACATAACATCGCACTCCCCACATAACACCCCTCCCCCTATATAACACCTCTCCCCCTATATAACACCACCCCCACATAACATCGCACTCCCCACATAACACCTATCCCCCACATAACACCTCTCCCCCTATATAACACCACCCCCACATAACATCGCACTCCCCACATAACACCCCTCCCCCTATATAACACCTCTCCCCCACATAAAATCGCACTCCCTATATAACACCACCCCCACATAACATTGCACTCCCTATATAACACCTCTCCCCCACATAACATCGCACTCCCCACATTACACCTCTCCCCCTATATAACACCTCTCCCCCACATAACATCGCACTCCCTATATAACACCTCTCCCCCTATATAACACCTCTCCCCCACATAACACCTCTCCCCCTATATAACACCTCTCCCCCTATATAACACCTCTCCCCCTATATAACACCTCTCCCCCTATATAACACCTCTCCCCCACAGGTTTTGATCATGTTCTTCAGGCCCAGTTTGTTTCGCTGCATCGCTCTGCGCTGGGTCCGGCTGCTCGGATTCTGCATTGTATACGGCACCATCGTACTGAAACTATACAGGTGAGCGCAGAGGGAGGGTATATACCCGCTGTCATTACTGTGTGCCAAATAGATCTATATACACAGTATATATATATATACACATATCATCTCCACTGGTGCTGTCTCTGCATCGCCGCTCTCCCGGATAGTAACATATCTCTGGTATTAATGTATGTGCAAGCACCACATACCTGTGTATAGTACCCGTGTGTTATAGTACGTATATACACCACGCCCTGTGTACAGTACCCGTGTGTTATATACGTATATACACCACGCCCTGTGTACAGTACCCGTGTGTTATATACGTATATACACCACGCCCTGTGTACAGTACCCGTGTGTTATATACGTATATACACCACGCCCTGTGTACAGTACCCGTGTGTTATATACGTATATACACCACGCCCTGTGTACAGTACCCGTGTGTTATATACGTATATACACCACGCCCTGTGTACAGTACCCGTGTGTTATATACGTATATACACCACGCCCTGTGTACAGTACCCGTGTGTTATATACGTATATACACCACGCCCTGTGTACAGTACCTGTGTGTTATATACGTATATACACCACGCCCTGTGTACAGTACCCGTGTGTTATATACGTATATACACCACGCCCTGTGTACAGTACCCGTGTGTTATATACGTATATACACCACGCCCTGTGTACAGTACCCGTGTGTTATATACGTATAATATACACCACGCCCTGTGTACAGTACCCGTGTGTTATATACGTATATACACCACGCCCTGTGTACAGTACCCGTGTGTTATATACGTATATACACCACGCCCTGTGTACAGTACCCGTGTGTTATATACGTATATACACCACGCCCTGTGTACAGTACCCGTGTGTTATATACGTATATACACCACGCCCTGTGTACAGTACCCGTGTGTTATATACGTATATACACCACGCCCTGTGTACAGTACCCGTGTGTTATATACGTATATACACCACGCCCTGTGTACAGTACCCGTGTGTTATATACGTATATACACCACGCCCTGTGTACAGTACCCGTGTGTTATATACGTATATACACCACGCCCTGTGTACAGTACCCGTGTGTTATATACGTATATACACCACGCCCTGTGTACAGTACCCGTGTGTTATATACGTATATACACCACGCCCTGTGTATAGTACCCGTGTGTTATATACGTATATACACATACCTGTGTACAGTACCCGTGTGTTATATACGTATATACACCACGCCCTGTGTACAGTACCCGTGTGTTATATACGTATATACACCACGCCCTGTGTACAGTACCCGTGTGTTATATACGTATATACACATACCTGTGTACAGTACCTCCGGGGCTAGCTACCCGTGTGTTATATATTTATATACACATACTATATCACACACCCATTGTATATATACCCATATCCCTTTATAGTGTCCTGTCTGTCTATGTCCACATACATACATACATACACATACATACATACACATACACACACATACACACACACACACACACATACATACATACACACACACACACACACACACACACACACACACACACACACACACACACACACACACACACACACACACACACACACACACACACACACACACACACACATCCCTTGAGTGTGTGTGTATTTTTTCTTTTCTAATCCCTGTTTTAGCCGTAGACTCCTGTATATATCAGTATCGCTGACCTGTGTATATCAGTATCGCTGACCTGTGTATATCAGTATCGCTGACCTGTATATATCAGTATCGCTGACCTGTGTATATCAGTATCGCTGACCTGTGTATATCAGTATCGCTGACCTGTGTATATCAGTATCGCTGACCTGTGTATATCGGTATCGCTGACCTGTGTATATCGGTATCGCTGACCTGTGTATATCGGTATCGCTGACCTGTGTATATCAGTATCGCTGACCTGTGTATATCAGTATCGCTGAGCTGTGTATATCGGTATCGCTGACCTGTGTATATCGGTATCGCTGACCTGTGTATATCGGTATCGCTGACCTGTGTATATCGGTATCGCTGACCTGTGTATATCGGTATCGCTGACCTGTGTATATCGGTATCGCTGACCTGTGTATATCGGTATCGCTGACCTGTGTATATCGGTATCGCTGACCTGTGTATATCGGTATCGCTGACCTGTGTATATCGGTATCGCTGACCTGCGTATATCGGTATCGCTGACCTGTGTATATCGGTATCGCTGACCTGTGTATATCGGTATCGCTGACCTGTGTATATCGGTATCGCTGACCTGTGTATATCAGTATCGCTGACCTGTGTATATCGGTATCGCTGACCTGTGTATATCAGTATCGCTGACCTGTGTATATCGGTATCGCTGACCTGCGTATATCAGTATCGCTGACCTGTGTATATCGGTATCGCTGACCTGTGTATATCAGTATCGCTGACCTGTGTATATCAGTATCGCTGACCTGTGTATATCAGTATCGCTGAGCTGTGTATATCAGTATCGCTGACCTGTGTATATCGGTATCGCTGACCTGTGTATATCGGTATCGCTGACCTGTGTATATCGGTATCGCTGACCTGTGTATATCGGTATCGCTGACCTGCGTATATCGGTATCGCTGACCTGCGTATATCGGTATCGCTGACCTGCGTATATCGGTATCGCTGACCTGCGTATATCGGTATCGCTGACCTGCGTATATCGGTATCGCTGACCTGTGTATATCAGTATCGCTGACCTGCGTATATCAGTATCGCTGACCTGCATATATCAGTATCGCTGACCTGCGTATATCAGTATCGCTGACCTGTATATATCAGTATCGCTGACCTGTGTATATCAGTATCGCTGACCTGTGTATATCAGTATCGCTGACCTGTGTATATCAGTATCGCTGACCTGTGTATATCAGTATCGCTGACCTGTGTATATCAGTATCGCTGACCTGCGTATATCGGTATCGCTGACCTGCGTATATCGGTATCGCTGACCTGCGTATATCGGTATCGCTGACCTGCGTATATCGGTATCGCTGACCTGCGTATATCGGTATCGCTGACCTGCGTATATCGGTATCGCTGACCTGCGTATATCGGTATCGCTGAGCTGCGTATATCGGTATCGCTGACCTGTGTATATCGGTATCGCTGACCTGTGTATATCGGTATCGCTGACCTGTGTATATCGGTATCGCTGACCTGTGTATATCGGTATCGCTGACCTGTGTATATCGGTATCGCTGACCTGTGTATATCGGTATCGCTGACCTGTGTATATCGGTATCGCTGACCTGTGTATATCGGTATCGCTGACCTGTGTATATCGGTATCGCTGACCTGTGTATATCGGTATCGCTGACCTGTGTATATCGGTATCGCTGACCTGTGTATATCGGTATCGCTGACCTGTGTATATCGGTATCGCTGACCTGTGTATATCGGTATCGCTGACCTGTGTATATCGGTATCGCTGACCTGTGTATATCGGTATCGCTGACCTGTGTATATCGGTATCGCTGACCTGTGTATATCGGTATCGCTGACCTGTGTATATCGGTATCGCTGACCTGTGTATATCGGTATCGCTGACCTGTGTATATCAGTATCGCTGACCTGTGTATATCGGTATCGCTGACCTGTGTATATCGGTATCGCTGACCTGTGTATATCGGTATCGCTGACCTGTGTATATCGGTATCGCTGACCTGTGTATATCGGTATCGCTGACCTGTGTATATCGGTATCGCTGACCTGTGTATATCGGTATCGCTGACCTGTGTATATCGGTATCGCTGACCTGTGTATATCGGTATCGCTGACCTGTGTATATCGGTATCGCTGACCTGCGTATATCGGTATCGCTGACCTGTGTATATCGGTATCGCTGACCTGTGTATATCGGTATCGCTGACCTGTGTATATCGGTATCGCTGACCTGTGTATATGAGTATCGCTGACCTGTGTATATCAGTATCGCTGACCTGTGTATATCAGTATCGCTGACCTGTGTATATCAGTATCGCTGACCTGTGTATATCGGTATCGCTGACCTGTGTATATTGGTATCGCTGACCTGTGTATATCAGTATCGCTGACCTGTGTATATCAGTATCGCTGACCTGTGTATATCAGTATTGCTGACCTGTGTATATCAGTATCGCTGACCTGTGTATATCGGTATCGCTGACCTGTGTATATCAGTATCGCTGAGCTGTGTATATCGGTATCGCTGACCTGTGTATATCAGTATCGCTGACCTGTGTATATCAGTA
>NW_027454632.1:0-12500 GCF_040206685.1 Ascaphus truei | reverse complement strand
GACAGTGTGACACGCCGTTCTCTCGCCCCCAGCCGAGCTGCTGTTCCTGTGCTGGGGCAGTGTCCTGTGTTACGGAGCCCGCACTGTCCCCTCCGCCTTCCACGAGCCGCGTTACATGGGACTCGCGGCGCACAACGAGATGCTGGTGTCCGCCGCCTTCCACGTGCTCAGGTGAGGTCAGGGGTTAGAGGTCACCCTGCATACAGCCCAATGATGTAACTAATCCCCCCCCCCCCCCCCCCGGCGATACATCGCTACCTAGCGTCGCCCTCGGGTGGTCTCAGGTTATCAGACACTGGACACACCCTGGGGGTCCCCGGACAGGCGACGTCACATCCCTGCGTGTCTCCTCCGCTCCAGGTTTGTCATCGTCCCCTCGCTGCATCCTGATTGGACGCTGCTTCTGTTCTTCATCCACACGCATGTAACCGTCACCATGACACTCACCCTGCTGTTTGTACCCAAGGTAACGCCTGCCAGGAGCATGTATGTATACATGTGCGACTGCATGAACGTGTGTGTGTGTCCGTGTGTCCATGTGTGCGTGTGTGTGTGTCACTGTGTATGTGTGTGTGTGTGTGTGTGTGTGTGTCACTGTGTGTGTGTGTGTGTCACTGTGTGTGTGTGTGTGTCACTGTGTATGTGTGTGTGTGTGTGTGTGTGTGTGTCACTGTGTGTGTGTGTGTGTGTGACTGTGTATGTGTGTGTGTGTGTCACTGTGTGTGTGTGTGTGTGTGTGTGTGTGTGTCCGTGTGTGTGTCCGTGTGTGTGTGTGTCACTGTGTATGTGTATGTGTGTGTGTGTGTCACTGTGTATGTGTGTGTGTGTCACTGTGTATGTGTGTGTGTGTCACTGTGTGTGTGTGTGTGTGTGTGTGTGTCCGTGCGTGTGTATATATATATACACAGACCTCCGTTCCCCTTCGCCACCCCCGTATGCCCAGTCTTGCGCTCCTCCTGTCGGAGCCCCCTTCCCCCCACGGTGCCCGTGGCCCCTGGCTGTGAGCGGCTCTGTTAGTTCCTGCACACAGGGGCCCCGCCACGGGAGGAGATCGCCGCCGAGGTGTACGAGGACGAGCTGGACCTGCGCCGGTCCCGATCCAACCTGAACAGCAGCATCACGTCCGCGTGGAGCGAGCACAGCCTGGACCCGGACGACATCCGGGTAAGAACACGCCAAGCACACGGGCACAGCACGAGACGGTCACACGCCAAGCACACGCACAGCGTCAGGCCGCCACACGCCAAGCGCACGCCCAACCCGAGACCACCGTAAAGCACACACACCATGTGACCGCCACACGGCACGCACACACCCCACGTTACCGCCATACGGCGCGCACACACACCACGTTACCGCCATACGGCGCGCACACACCCCACGTTACCGCCATACGGCGCGCACACACCCCACGTTACCGCCATACGGCGCGCACACACCCCACGTTACCGCCATACGGCGCGCACATCCCACGTTACCGCCATACGGCACGCACATCCCACGTTACCGCCATACGGCGCGCACACACCCCACGTTACCGCCATAAGGCGCGCACATCCCACGTTACCGCCATACGGCGCGCACACACCCCACGTTACCGCCCTACTGCGCACACACACTATGTGACCGCCCTACGCACACACACCCCACGTTACCGCCCTACTGCGCACACACACTATGTGACCGCCCTACGCACACACACCCCACGTTACTGCCCTACTGCGCACACACACTATGTGACCGCCCTACGCGCGCACACACACCACGTTACCGCCCTACGCGCGCGCGCACCCTGCACGTCACCGGCACGTGCCAAACATAGCCCACACGCCTAACACATGGTACACGCCAGCCGGCACCGCGTGCCTCGCACACGTCCGACACCCGCAGCCCTGAGCGAGGCGCAGCGCACCCGTCCGTGGCCAGGCCTCACGCGACGCCTCCCCCCCTCTCGCCCCGCAGGACGAGCTGAAGAAGCTGTATGCCCAGCTGGAGGTTCACAAGAACAAGAAGATGACCGTGAACAACCCGCACCTGCAGAAGAAGCGCAGCTCGCGTCGGGGGCTGGGCCGCTCCATCATGAAGCGCATCACCGAGATCCCCGAGTCCGTGACGCGGCAGTGCGGGCGCGAGGGCTCTCCGGTGCCCGGCGGCGGGCAGCGGCGGAGGCAGGACGGCGGCAGCGTGAAGACGCGGGAGGAGTCGCTGCGGCAGAGGGTCCTCTCCCTGCGCAAGTCGCACAGCACCTACGATCACATGCCCGAGGCCCGCGACGCCGCCGGCTCCTCCTCGCCGCGGCTGGAGAGCTCGGCCCGCGACGCCTCCTTGCGCCACTCCCTGATGCGGCACAACCTGGCCCGGAACGTGTCCCTGCGCTCGCGTGGCGACTCCCTCCCCCGCCCTCCCCTCGTCTGCAAGTCGGTCAGCGCCCACAACCTGCTGGCAGATAAAACGCCGCTGCCCGTGCATCCCCTGCAGAAATCCCGCAGCCTGGTGGGCAGCGCCAGCGGGAGAGGCCCGCTGATCGGCGCCACGGAGACTCCCACGGAGCAGGCCACGGGAGCCACAGAGGGGAGCAGCAACCCGCTGCTGGGGGGCAGCTTTGATAAGGCGGAGGTTTGCCCCTGGGAGCTGCAGGAGCTGCCCCCGCCGTCCGAGAGCAGGGCACAGAGACACGTGACCTACGCCCCAGGGAAGGGCAGCTCCCGCGCCGCTGGGAAACCGCACGCCGCCCACGGGTGGGAAGGAGAGCTGGTGGGGAAGCACCAGAGCCCGGAGAACCCCGAGGAGCCCCTGGGGGAGGGGGGGCAGAGGAGTGCGCGGCCCCTGGGGGTCACGCAAGATGCAGGGGACGCCTCTGCCATCAACGTGACGCCGGGGGCAGCTGGCATTTGCCTGTGGGACGTGGAGGGGATGAGGGCCAAAGATGCAGGCTCAGGGGCCACAGAGGGGCCCCCCAAGAGCACGCTGAAGAGCTTGGTCATGGCAGTCAGGGCATTTAAAGGGGCAGCAGCAGGGCGACAGCGCAGGGAGAGGCAGCAAAAGGAGGGTCCCACAGGGGGTCCAGACGGACGCAGGGGGGCAGAGGAATGCCCATTAGAAGCAGGAAGCAGCCCCTCTGACCGCAGGAAGCACGAGACCCCCACACAGGAGCTGGCAGAGAAGAGGAGCGCGGGCTGCACTCCCCCCCTGCAGGAAGGGCACGTGAAGGTCAGCGGGGGTCAAGAGGAACGGCCTCCTCCCCCCACCACGAGCGAGGAGACCACCCCAGCACGCCGTCTGGAGAGAATGAGCCAGCTGCGGGAGGCCGTTTGCCCGTGGGAGAGCATGGAGGGGCCCCGGGCGGCCCCCCACAAGTCAGACAGCGTGGAGAGCAGGAGGAGCGAGATCTGCCCGTGGGAGAGCACGGACAGCGAGGGCCCCGAGGGGCCACTCAGTAAATCCGACAGCTGCCCGGCCTCCCACAGCCCACCCAACGAGGGACGCAGGGATCCGCGGGGGTGGGGGGGCGTGGAGAGGAGCCCGAGGGCGGAGCTCTGCCCCTGGGAGGGAGAGGAGGGGGGGAGCCGGAGGGCAGAGCTCTGCCCCTGGGAGGGAGAGGAGGGGGGGAGCCGGAGGGCAGAGCTCTGCCCCTGGGAGGGAGAGGAGGGGGGGAGCCGGAGGGCAGAGCTCTGCCCCTGGGAGGGAGAGGAGGGGGGGAGCCGGAGGGCAGAGCTCTGCCCCTGGGAGGGAGAGGAGGGGGGGAGCCCGAGGGCAGAGATTTGCCCCTGGGGGGTGGAGGAGAGGGGGAGCTTGAGAGCACAGATTTGCCCCTGGGAGGCTGGTGATGTGGAGGGGGTCGGTCAAGGCTCTGGGTCTGTGGCCCCCGGGGGCCTGAGCGAACGAAGCCTGGCCAAGAAGTTGGAGGAACTGGGGCGCCGGCGGGACACGGTGAGCCCCTGCGAGAGCGGAGAGTCGGGCTCCCCGGGGCCACTGAGCCAATCGCAAAGCAAGACCTTCCAGGCCGGGGGGGCCTGGTCCAAGACGTCCGACAGTTTAGACCTCGAGGTGGTCCGGAGGGCAGAGCTCTGCCCCTGGGAGAGTCTGGACTCTGAGGGGACCCCCGGGGGCCTCAGCCAGACGGAGAGCCGTAGCTGGGAGCCCGAGGGTAAGGGTCCGGGGGAGGCGGGCCCCTGGGAGCCCGAGGGTAAGGGTCCGGGGGAGGCGGGCCCCTGGGAGCCCACCCCGGTCGCCCACGGGCGGCTCGTCAAGTCGCAGAGTAAACAGGATTCCCTGCGGAGCTGGGCGGGCGAGGACCGCCGGCCGCTCTCCAAGGTCCTGAGCAAGAGCGAGGGTCGCATGGGGGACCTGTACCCCCCCACACCGCGCAACCGACCCCGTCACCACTCCCTGCGGGGGCAAGGAGGGGGGCAGGTGCACAGAGTCGCCCCCCGTCCTGGGGCAGAGCGTGGCAGTGCAGGCACGCGCAGGCCGGCACAGATCTGCCCCTGGGAAGGGCAGGAAGGGGCCACGGATTCCTCCAGGAGCGCAGAGGTGTGTCCGTGGGACTTCCAGTGAAGTGTGTACTCACCACCAGACACAACGCAGCAGGAGGGTCGAGTGACCCCGGGGGCGGACAGGCGATGGGAGGGGCGTGACTGTGGGGGGGGGGAGGGCTCTGTGAGGATGGGGCTGGGTTCCAGGTGTGGACGGGTTCTAAGGGAGGACGGGGGCAGGTTGCGTGTGAGGACGGGAGCAGGTTCCAGGTGTGGACAGGTTCCGGGAAAGGACGGGACCTGGGGGAGGACTGGGGCAGGTTCCGTGTGAGGGCAGGGGACTGGGGCAGGTTCCGTGCGAGGGCGGAGGACTGGGGCAGGTTCTGTGCGAGGGCGGAGGACTGGGGCAGGTTCTGTGCGAGGGCGGGGGACTAGGGCAGGTTCCAGGTGAGGGAGGGGGACTGGGGCAGGTTCCGTGCGAGGGCGGGGGACTAGGGCAGGTTCCAGGTGAGGGAGGGGGACTGGGGCAGGTTCCGTGCGAGGGCGGAGGACTGGGGCAGGTTCCGTGCGAGGGCGGAGGACTGGGGCAGGTTCTGTGCGAGGGCGGGGGACTAGGGCAGGTTCCAGGTGAGGGAGGGGGACTGGGGCAGGTTCCGTGCGAGGGCGGAGGACTGGGGCAGGTTCCAGGTGAGGACAGGTTCCGTGCGAGGGCGGGGGACTGGGGCAGGTTCCGGGTGAGGGCGGGGGACTGGGGCAGGTTCCGTGCGAGGGCGGAGGACTGGGGCAGGTTCCGTGCGAGGGCGGGGGACTGGGGCAGGTTTCGGGTGAGGGCGGGGGACTGGGGCAGGTTCCGTGCGAGGGCGGGGGACTGGGGCAGGTTCCGTGCGAGGACGGCTTTCGGTAAAATGACTTTATTCTGCGATCGGAAGCACACAGAAAGTTCCGGAGTAGAAATGATCCTTTGTTACTGAATCTTCTCGTTCTAAATAATAAAAGTTTCCGTTTTTTTCACCGCTGTTCCTCGTGCGTCTGACATTTTTACGCGGGCAGCTGCAGAGCACTGATCTCGCAGGGAATTTAAAATGGCCGCTACCCATTACACAGCGAGAAAGGATGCCAGGGAAACACAGACATCAAAACCAGTAAATAACAAACAGGTAAAATTAGCAGGGGGGGAAATACCGAGAGATTGGGGGGGGAGAGAACAGCGACGACGGGTGAGGGGGGGAGAGCAGAGAACAGCGAGGGGGGGCGGGGGTAGAGGAGAACCTCTCTCTGTACCAGTCTTCCCAGTTTATACCCCTCCAGTGCTCATGCAGATCCTCCCCCAAGCAGGTCACACGGGTCTCCCCCACACAATAACACTCCCGCACCCCCAGGTCACATGGCGTCTCCCCCACACAATAACACTCCCGCACCCCCAGGTCACACGGGTCTCCCCCACACAATAACACCCCCGCACCCCCAGGTCACACGGGTCTCCCCCACCATAACACTCCCGCACCCCCAGGTCACACGGGTCTCCCCCACACACTAACACTCCCGCACCCCCAGGTCACACGGCGTCTCCCCCACACAATAACACTCCCGCACCCCCAGGTCACACGGGTCTCCCCCACCATAACACTCCCGCACCCCCAGGTCACACGGGTCTCCCCCACACACTAACACTCCCCCACCCCCAGGTCACACGGGTCTCCCCCACACGGCGTGTGCCCCCAGCTCCCCCACACGGCGTGTGCCCCCAGCTCCCCCACACACTAACACTCCCGCACCCCCAGGTCACACGGGTCTCCCCCACACGCGCCTCTCTGACACATTTTGCTGACATCTTTAATAGTTTGGCCGATTTAATCCCAGCCGCGTACGATACACACGTGGACATCGCGCATTGCACCCGCCAGCGCAGGGGGGGTCCTCCAGCCGATGGTGGAGGGGAGAGAGGGGGAGAGTGCTTGAGCCGGGGGGGAGGGGGGAGGAAGAGATGAGGGGAGGCGCTGGTTATTTGCGCCGGTGCTGGAAGTGTGGAGGCTCCGCGCCCGGCTCCCTCAGCTCGTCCAGTTCCTGCCACGGCGCCAGCGCAGGACCCGGTAACAACACCGTCTGCAACACAGAGAACACGGGGTTAAGCCGGGAGACGTGGCGCACGCAGCCGAGTATACCCGCATCTCATTACTGCCGGCCCCGCCCCCTTCTCACTAAGGCCCCGCCCCCTTCTCACTAAGGCCCCGCCCCCTTCTCACTAAGGCCCCGCCCCCTTCTCACTAAGGCCCCGCCCCCTTCTCACTAAGGCCCCGCCCCAGTTACCCGGGCGATGGGTTCTTTGGGCGGTGCCCAGGCCGGCACGATCTTGGCGTGCAGCCTCCAGGCGCCGTACGGATTCACCACGTGCCGCTCAAACACCACGTATTCCAGGACGTCCCGCGGCTCCTCTCCGCCGCACATCACCCGTCCAAACCGGTCATAGATCACCAGAGCCTGAGGGGGGAGGGGGGAGCGATGAGCCGGAGGGCGAGCCAGGGAGGGGGGAGGAGGAGGCGACGGGCGGCAGAGAGAGAGGGGAGGCGACGGGCGGGCGGGAGAGAGAGGGGAGGCGACGGGCGGGAGAGAGAGGGGAGGCGACGGGCGGGAGAGAGAGAGGGGAGGCGACGGGCGGGCGGGAGAGAGAGGGGAGGCGACGGGCGGGAGAGAGAGGGGAGGCGACGGGCGGCAGAGAGAGGGGAGGCGACGGGCGGGGGAGAGAGAGAGGGGAGGCGACGGGCGGGAGAGAGAGGGGAGGCGACGGGCGGGAGAGAGAGAGAGGGGAGGCGGCGGGCGGGAGAGAGAGAGAGGGGAGGCGGCGGGCGGGAGAGAGAGAGAGGGGAGGCGGCGGGCGGGAGAGAGAGAGAGGGGAGGCGGCGGGCGGGAGAGAGAGAGGGGAGGCGACGGGCTGGAGAGAGAGAGGGGAGGCGACGGGCGGGAGAGAGAGAGGGGAGGCGACGGGCGGGAGAGAGAGAGGGGAGGCGACGGGCGGGAGAGAGAGAGGGGAGGCGACGGGCGGGAGAGAGAGAGGGGAGGCGACGGGCGGGAGAGAGAGAGGGGAGGCGACGGGCGGGAGAGAGAGAGGGGAGGCGACGGGCGGGAGAGAGAGAGGGGAGGCGACGGGCGGGAGAGAGAGAGGGGAGGCGACGGGCGGGAGAGAGAGAGGGGAGGCGACGGGCGGGAGAGAGAGAGGGGAGGCGACGGGCGGGAGAGAGAGAGGGGAGGCGACGGGCGGGAGAGAGAGAGGGGAGGCGACGGGCGGGAGAGAGAGAGGGGAGGCGACGGGCGGGAGAGAGAGAGGGGAGGCGACGGGCGGGAGAGAGAGAGGGGAGGCGACGGGCGGGAGAGAGAGAGGGGAGGCGACGGGCGGGAGAGAGAGAGGGGAGGCGACGGGCGGGAGAGAGAGAGGGGAGGCGACGGGCGGGAGAGAGAGAGGGGAGGCGACGGGCGGGAGAGAGAGAGGGGAGGCGACGGGCGGGAGAGAGAGAGGGGAGGCGACGGGCGGGAGAGAGAGAGGGGAGGCGACGGGCGGGAGAGAGAGAGGGGAGGCGACGGGCGGGAGAGAGAGAGGGGAGGCGACGGGCGGGAGAGAGAGAGGGGAGGCGACGGGCGGGAGAGAGAGAGGGGAGGCGACGGGCGGGAGAGAGAGAGGGGAGGCGACGGGCGGGAGAGAGAGAGGGGAGGCGACGGGCGGGAGAGAGAGAGGGGAGGCGACGGGCGGGAGAGAGAGAGAGGAGGCGACGGGCGGGAGAGAGAGAGAGGAGGCGACGGGCGGGAGAGAGAGAGAGGAGGCGACGGGCGGGAGAGAGAGAGGAGGCGACGGGCGGGAGAGAGAGAGAGAGGAGGCGACGGGCGGGAGAGAGAGAGAGGAGGCGACGGGCGGGAGAGAGAGAGAGGAGGCGACGGGCGGGAGAGAGAGAGAGAGAGGAGGCGACGGGCGGGAGAGAGAGAGAGGAGGCGACGGGCGGGAGAGAGAGAGAGGAGGCGACGGGCGGGAGAGAGAGAGAGGAGGCGACGGGCGGGAGAGAGAGAAGGCGACGGGCGGGAGAGAGAGGAGGCGACGGGCGGGAGAGAGAGGAGGCGACGGGCGGGAGAGAGAGGAGGCGACGGGCGGGAGAGAGAGGAGGCGACGGGCGGGAGAGAGAGGAGGCGACGGGCGGGAGAGAGAGGAGGCGACGGGCGGGAGAGGAGGCGACGGGCGGGAGAGGAGGCGACGGGTGGGAGAGAGAGGAGGCGACGGGCGGGAGAGAGGGGAGGGGGCGGGAGAGAGGGGAGGGGGCGGGACAGAGGGGAGGGGGTGGGAGAGAGAGGAGGCGACAGGCGGGAGACACTGCCCGCAGACCTCTGGTTGGTGCCGGCTCTCACCTGCTGGTTATGCATCCGCACCGTCACCTGGCCGTACATGTTGCCCTTGGTGATCATTTCATGGCAGCGGATTTGCACCACGCGCGGGGGCTCCAGCGAGCCCAGGAAACGCCAGCGCAGCGTGCGGTAACGGTTCCCCCGCACCATCTCCTGGGGGGGGGACAGAGGGGGAGGTCAGGGTGACCGGGACAGTCTCACACACACACAAGGCCGTCCGAGCGCTGACCGGGACGTTCCCAGACACACACACGGGAGACAGGTCACTTACAGGATAACAGCGTTCAGTCACCAGCGTGTGCAGCTTGTGCCGCTCAAACCTGTAATAAACAGAGGAGAAAGATGAGAAAGGAGGGGGGAGAGAGAGAGAGAGAGAGAGAGAAAGGAGGGGGGAGAGAGAGAGAGAGAAAGGAGGGGGGGGGGGAGAGAGAGAGAGAAAGGAGGGGGGGGAGAGAGAGAAAGGGGGGGAGAGAGAGCAAAGAGGGGGGAGAGAGAGAAAGGAGGGGGGGAAAGAAAGGAGGGGGGGAGAGAGAGAGAGAAAGGAGGGGGGGAGAGAGAGAGAGAAAGGAGGGGGGGGAGAGAGAGAGAGAGAGAAAGGAGGGGGGGAGAGAAAGGGGGGAGAGAGAGCAAAGAGGGGGGAGAGAGAGCAAGAGGGGGGAGAGAGAGCAAAGAGGGGGGAGAGAGAGAGAGAAAGGAGTGGGGGATAGAGAGAGTGAGAGAGAGAAAGGAGGGGGGGGGGAGAGTGAGAGAGAGAAAGGAGGGGGGGGGGGAGAGTGAGAGAGAGAAAGGGGGGGGGGGGGAGAGTGAGAGAGAGAAAGGAGGGGGGAGAGTGAGAGAGAGAAAGGAGGGGGGGAGAGAGAGAAAGGAGGGGGGGAGAGAGAGAAAGGAGGGGGAGAGAGAGAGAGAAAGGAGGGGGAGAGAGAGAGAGAAAGGAGGGGGGAGAGAGAGAGAAAGGAGGGGGGAGAGAGAGAAAGGAGGGGGGAGAGAGAAAGGAGGGGGGGGGAGAGAAAGGAGGGGGGGAGAGAGAAAGGAGGGGGGGAGAGAGAAAGGAGGGGGGGAGAGAGAAAGGAGGGGGGGAGAGAGAAAGGAGGGGGGGAGAGAGAAAGGAGGGGGGGAGAGAGAAAGGAGGGGGGGGAGAGAGAGAGAAAGGTGGGGGGGAGAGAGAGAGAAAGGTGGGGGGGAGAGAGAGAAAGGAGGGGGGGGAGAGAGAGAAAGGAGGGGGGGAGAGAGAGAAAGGAGGGGGGGAGAGAGAGAAAGGAAGGGGGGAGAGAGAGAAAGGAGGGGGGGAGAGAGAGAAAGGAAGGGGGGAGAGAGAGAAAGGAAGGGGGGAGAGAGAGAAAGGAAGGGGGGGAGAGAGAGAGTGAGAGAAAGGAAGGGGGGAGAGAGAGAGAAAGGAGGGGGGGAGAGAGAGAGAAAGGAGGGGAGAGAGAGAGAAAGGAGGGGAGAGAGAGAAAGGAGGGGGGGAGAGAGAAAAGAGGGGGGGAGAGAGAAAAGAGGGGGGGAGAGAGAAAGGAGGGGGGGAGAGAGAAAGGAGGGGGGGGGAGAGAAAGGAGGGGGGGGGAGAGAAAGGAGGGGGGGAGAGAGAGAAAGGAGAGGGAGGAGAGAGAGAGAAAGGAGGGGGGGAGAGAGAGAGAAAGGAGGGGGGGAGAGAGAAAGGAGGGAGGGAGAGAGAGAGAAAGGAGGGGGGGGAGAGAGAGAGAAAGGAGGGGGGGAGAGAGAGAGAGAAAGGAGGGGGGGAGAGAGAGAGAAAGGAGGGGGGAGAGAGAGAAAGGAGGGGGGGAGAGAGAGAAAGGAGGGGGGGGAGAGAGAGAAAGGAGGGGGGGAGAGAGAGAAAGGAGGGGGCGAGAGAGAGAGAAAGGGAGGGGGGGGAGAGAGAGAGAAAGGAGGGGGGGAGAGAGAGAGAAAGGAGGGGGGGAGAGAGAGAGAAAGGAGGGGGGGAGAGAGAGAGAAAGGAGGGGGGGAGAGAGAGAAAGGAGGGGGGGAGAGAGAGAGAAGGGGGGGGGGGAGAGAGAGAGAAAGGAGGGGGGGAGAGAGAGAGAAGGAGGGAGGGGAGAGAGAGAGAAAGGAGGGGGGGAGAGAGAAAGGAGGGGGGGAGAGAGAAAGGAGGGGGGGAGAGAGAGAGAGAGAAAGGAGGGGGGAGAGAGAGAGAAAGGAGGGGGGGAGAGAGAAAGGAGGGGGGGAGAGAGAGAAAGGAGGGGGGGAGAGAGAGAAAGGAGGGGGGGAGAGAGAGAAAGGAGGGGGGGAGAGAGAGAGAAAGGAGGGGGGGAGAGAGAGAGAAAGGAGGGGGGGAGAGAGAGAAAGGAGGGGGGGAGAGAGAGAGAAAGGAGGGGGGGGAGGAGAGAGAAAGGAGGGGGGGAGAGAGAGAAAGGAGGGGGGGAGAGAGAGAGAAAGGAGGGGGGAGAGAGAGAAAGGAGGGGGGGAGAGAGAGAAAGGAGGGGGGGGAGAGAGAGAAAGGAGGGGGGGGAGAGAGAGAAAGGAGGGGGGGAGAGAAAGGAGGGGGGAGAGAGAGAGAAAGGAGGGGGGGAGAGAGAGAAAGGAGGGGGGAGAGAGAGAAGGAGGGGGGAGAGAGAGGAGGGGGGAGAGAGAGAGAGGAGGGGGGGAGAGAGAGAAAGGAGGGGGGGAGAGAGAGAAAGGAGGGGGGAGAGAGAGAAAGGAGGGGGGAGAGAGAGAAAGGAGGGGGGGGGAGAGAGAGAGAAAGGAGGGGGGGGATAGAGAGAGAGGAGGGGGGAGAGAGAGAGAGAGAAAGGAGGGGGGGATAGAGAGAGAGGAGGGGGGAGAGAGAGTAGAGAGAAAGGAGGGGGGATAGAGAGAGAGGAGGGGGAGAGAGAGAGAGAGAGAAAGGAGGGGGGGGATAGAGAGAGAGGAGGGGGAGAGAGAGAAAGGAGGGGGGGGATAGAGAGAGAGGAGGGGGAGAGTGCAGAATACCAAGCTCTCACTGTGTCAGACACTCGTGGGCTGCGATGAAGATTTCCTGGGCCTTCTCAGGGAAGCTCTTGGTGGTGAAATCATGGTCATATTCCTTAATCTTCCGGAGTCTGGGAGCAGAGACAGGACAGGCCCTCATTATACTGTAACAGCACCCCACTAATGTGAGGGGGAGACTGGGAGAACTGGGGGGGGGGGAGAAGAGTACCTGGAATCGGGTGGGGCGGGGGGGGATATTTGACAATGGTTGGGGGTTGAGTGCCAAGGATCGGATGGTGGGGGGGGGGGGGGGGGGGGGAGTGCCAGGGATCGGGCAGTTGGGGGGGGGGGGGTCCGGGGATCGGGCAGTGGGGGTGGGGGGCGAGTGCCGGGGATCGGGCAGTGGGGTCCTTGAGTGCCGGGGATCGGGCGTGGGGTCCTTGAGTGCCGGGGATCGGGCGTGGGGTCCTTGAGTGCCGGGGATCGGGCGTGGGGTCCTTGAGTGCCGGGGATCGGGCGTGGGGTCCTTGAGTGCCGGGGATCGGGCGTGGGGTCCTTGAGTGCCGGGGATCGGGCGTGGGGTCCTTGAGTGCCGGGGATCGGGCGGTGGGGAATGGAATAGCGACAGGATTGGGACGGTCAGTTTCAGGACATACGCCATCTGAGAGGTCGCCTTCTGCTTCAGCTGCTCCGTCCTCTGCTTCAGACCCTCCCTGGAGAGCGAGGAGACGCGGGCAT